>NW_009600907.1:68473-120948 GCF_000690535.1 Cariama cristata
ACTTCTTATTTCCCGATCGGGCTTTATTTTTCTTTCCACCACCTCTTGACCCTGGACGTGGAAATAAGGGCTGGCGTCCACAGAGCTGAGAAAGTTCTCAGCATCTTCTTTCCTTCCTGCAGACATCAAAAGGGGATTGTGGGCTCGATCACATTTTACATCACGTCCGGTTTTGATCCTTTAAGCATAGGAGACATCAATCTTCTTCCTCTTTCCTCCTCTGTTTGGGTGTCAATTCTTTCCTGTGTTCTGAAGTTTCTCAGGAGAAAATGTAAGCAGGTTAATAAGCTGATTATCTGTCTACAGATTTTTTCCTTGGTGATTCTTATCATTACTGTTAGTTGGATAACGTACTGGCAGGGTTCGGAAAGGACTAGAACAGGGCGCAGAAGGGAGAGCAGGAGCTTTAACTTGCCATCAAACCGACCTGGTTTAGTAAACCCATGGCTGCGCTGCCATGGCGGGGAGATGCCTCCGGCAGTTGGCTAACGCTGGTAAAGGTGGTGGCAACCTTTCAGCATGGCTGGACAGGGACAGAAGCAGAACCAGGCTTCCAAAATCATCCCCTTCACGGATATCCCTGGGATGAATTGAGGAAGCCTCACTAAAGCCAGGGGTGCAGGCCAAAAAATTGATATTTCTAATTTTACTCCAAGGGAGAGGAGCCGTGAGCCCAGGCACCCCATTCCCACAGGGCCTTAACCGCTGCCTGGTTTGGCTGTGGTGCTTCCCAACATCCGCTGGGTGATGGAGCAGAAATGGTACCCTGGCTCTTCTTAGGTGAGAGGCATTTGAGCCAAGGGCTGTTTTACTCCATCTTTAAAGTGCTTGAAATCTTAAGCCTCTACATGGGCTGGGGGCTTCTGTCCCAAAGGGATCCGCTCACGCCCCTGCCTGAGCCAGGTCCCTCGTTCAGAGCTTCCTTCACATCTCTGATAGAGGTTGAAGAACCCAGGGGGAGGTAGGAGGGTGAGAAAAAGGTGAAGCCCATGGAGCAGGAGTGAGCAGGGTCAGATCTGCAAATGTCAGAGCATTTCCTAGCACCAAGCTGTTGTTCAAGCAAGCGAGCATCGCCTGCCTCGCTGCCAACAACTTCACCTCCCATGTGCTTGTCCTCAGCATCCCCACAGCAACTGCAGGACTCCTGCTTGGACAGGTGACGTTAGGACAATACTGATGTATTTGTGCCGCCTTTTTAATCTGCTAGAGAAGCAGCGATGGAAAACTAAATATATTACACAGAGGATTTTCTTCTTTCCCATATGCATGTCTATGAACTTGCTTTGCAGACAGAATGGGGACATGGGCTACTAACTACCTGGAGACCATCATCATCATCCCCTTAGCACTGCCATGCTGCCCAGTGTGCATGCTCAGCTCGGCGCCCAGCAGCAGATGTCCAGGCAGGGAGCACAAAAGCTGCACGCAGCAATTCCCCCGGCGCTGCCCCGGAGCACGGCTCATCGTCACGCTCAGCCTTGCACCCGCTTGTGCCAGGCCAGCCGCGGAGGTGAGCGGGAGTATGCACGGCCGGGCATCACCCACCGGAGGCCCTTCCCTCGGCTATTTTTCATGAAGCGCAATCCCTTGAATGCAGAAATTTCAGTGGTTTACTGCCAGGAGCATGAAAAAGAAAAAAAAAAAAACACACCAAAAAAAGTGGGAATGGGGGTGGGGGAGGGAAGGTCATTCCAGTTTCTTCCTGCTTACGCCCCTCGCAGCTTTCGGATACAGGATATCACTGAATGGCAGCCTCCATGCTGCATTTATTTTTAAGCCACTGATAGCTTTCGAAGTGACCTCGCTGTACATGAGCAACATCAGCCAAGAAGCTGTTTTTTTCCGGCCCTTCGACGTCAGATTGCTTCCTTTGACACCTTTGAGAGCCAAAAAATGGGAAGCATTCTCTTCCCAAGGTGACTTTATTTTTTTCCCCTGTGATACTACCGCTGGGTCTCTCTCTCAGGCTGGGGGGCCGGCGTGGCACGAATGGCACTGCCCTGGGGACATGGCCCCGAGGTGAAAGCTGGAGGTCGCTGCTTTGGGGCAAAGGTGCCCACATTATCCACTCTCCGGGAAAAAAATATTGCCTCGGCTGGAACCAGAGTTAGGGCAACTTCACCTCGATTTAAAGGACTCTGGCATGCACTTGCAACTTTTTTTTTGTCTTTTTTTTTCTTTTTTTTTTTTTTTTCCTTTTCAGGGCAGCTGGGGCTTTCCAGGATAGCCCACATCTCCGTAACCTCTTTACTGTAATCTCAGATTTAGCACAAGTTTTTCAATCATCTCATTCACAACTGAGTGCAAATAACTAAGTGCTGCTCTAGCACGAGAAGCTGTGAGACACCAGGAAAATGCTTCACCCCCCACTTTTTGAAAGCACAGGTAGTTTTAAGCACCCTCACATGAAAATAATAACAAAGGCTCCCAGGGTCTATTTGGGACTCTGCAATGGAGCTGGGAGGGGGATTAAACAAGTTGCTTGCTTGGTGCCTCAGTTTACCCACTTCTGAACCATGGTTTTGCGTTGACTTAATGACTGCTGCACCCTGCAGCATCAGTGTGGTTTGGATATTTCTACCTCCTCAACTGCAAACTGCAAGAGAGGTTTTTAATAAAAAAAAGATGGAACGGGTTCATCTAGAGGTGCAAGCGCAGATCCCAGCTGCATCTTATTTTCTCAGAATTGGGGATACACTTGAAAATCCCCTGGAAATCAATAGAAAAAGCCTGGCTGGAGAAGACCCTCATGGGGATAAATGAACCTGGACAGTGCTGCTCTGCACAGCTCTCCGGGGTCATTATGAGGCTGGAAAAAGGGGAAAACACAAGGTTGGGATGTGGTCAGCTTCCATCCCCAGCTCTGCTTTGTCTTTGCCCTGCCTCCAGCACTTCAAAGCAACCAGGCGCAAAAATCTGGCTGAGAGGTATCCTTCAAAGCCACTTCTTCCTGCGTCACTCATCAAGGAGAGGGCACCGGGCTCAGATATGGATTTCTGAGCTCGAAAATGTCAGAAGGAAGTGATGGACTCGGAGGAAATTCTTGCGACGGTCTAGGAGGAAACGGGAGATGTGAAAATACACGATGTATTTTCCTCCCACAAGCTGTGCGCTCTGTTTTTATTATCATAAACCTGGGCCCAGAGGATGTCAGCTTGTTTATTTATTTGTTTAAATGAGGTTTCGCTCCTTGTTCAAACATTCCCATGTTGGCAGCTGCTGCGCTCCCAGCCCATCTCCCGGTTCCCGTCTCCCCTCCCCGAAGGAGGGGACGTGTCAGCTCGGGCAGCGTCCTCGGCCGCTGGTCAGGTGGGAGATGCCGAAGGCAGGGTGGGAGGTGGGACACCCCCCGGGGTCCCTCTGGGCATCACAAGCTGCAGCAAGAGCCCCTTGGGCTGGTGGCACTGCCACGTGCTCATGCATGGCACTGCTGGGTGGCCTGCACAGCCTCCCTGGGCTCACAGCTTCTCTCCTCTGGAGTAAAATTAGAAATACCAATTTTTTTGGCCTGTCCCCCCCAGGTCAATGTCCCCCTGCAGAGCAGCTCCAGCAAGTATGTGCTGGAAATGGCACCAGTGTCCCATCTTCTACTTTTTTGAAGCATCATCAGGAATAATTGCTATGGAAAATCACGCCACAGC
Organism: Cariama cristata; assembly: GCF_000690535.1. NCBI lineage: Eukaryota > Metazoa > Chordata > Aves > Cariamiformes > Cariamidae > Cariama > Cariama cristata. Next base: position 72,115 of record NW_009600907.1, read on the forward strand.
ATCGGGACCTTCTGTGCACACCTAAAGCCACTCACGCTAGCTCCCAAGGGCTTTCCATGGGCTGGCCGGGCAGCAGCAGCCCATGGAGGATCTCGAGGTGATGGTGACCCCTTCCACCCCAAGTTCCTCGCACCCTTAGTGTTGCTGCCCCGTAGACCCCGATGAGGCTGAAGGATGCCCAGAACCCCGCACGGACCCACATAACCTGGGCAAGACAGCAGCGAGCGTCATGCTCAACCCGGGTCTTGCTTACACCAGCACGGAGACGAGGGGGAGTTTATTTGCCTTGCAACGCCGGCCAGCCCAGGCCTTCGGCTGCAGCACTTCTTCCGCAGCCAAGGCGGCATTGCCCTGTGCTGGAGGGGGTTGGAGGTACCCCCCAGCTGAGCCCTGCCTCTCCCGGGGGGGTCACACCGGCAGGAAGCCGCCTCTCGCCCCGGCATGGTGAGGAACCGCGGGAGATGCACCTGGGAGGAGAAGCACTTTGCTGGAGGAAGAAAACAGGATCTAACATATAAACAACATCCTCAATGGCTCAGCAAGTGAGTCGCTCTTTCCAAAGCCTGTTTTTGAGCCATTGTTGCGGCCCCCACGGCCCCCCTCCAGCTACGAAGTGCAATTAAACCAAGACAGTAGGAGCCATCAGAGCCGCGGGGATGGTGCTGTCCCGCTCCTTCTTGCAATGATAGAGCCCTGGATGGACCCAGCAAGGGCAACTATTGCAGAGGTGGAGGGTAAGACTATTTCGTGACTCCATTCCAGGGTATATTTGGGGCTGAAATACATGGGTAGAATGTGATTTCCACCTCCCAGGCCCTGAATATTTAGTGCAAAGCCTCTTAGGGGCTGCCAGGTACCAGTGTGCCAATGGGCCAGAGCACCTCTGGGGACAAAAGCGAAGGCTTTCTCCAGGAGTCACTCAGGCTCCTTCCAGAGAGGTCCCTCCACAGGACTCCCTGCGATAAAGATGGTTTGCCTGGCTAATGAGCCTTTATTTTGCATCCATATGGTAGAACCTCCGCACGTTTCTGGAATGGTTCATCCTATACCCTGACCTCTGTGGTCATGGCGTTGAGCGGAGCACCTCACATAGCCCCCGACTTTTGGCTAATTTTTGACTGAAAACAATTTTACTCTAAAAAACACAAACAAACAACTTGTTAATTTGTGTTTTTATCATTACTTATTCCTTCCTTTCCTCCTACAAAGCATAGATAACTGAGTACAGCATTGCTGGCAGCCAGTAAGTCAAAATTGCTGCGGTATCCCAAAGGGATCCAACTGGACAGGTTGGGAGGGCCGAGCAGTGCGGGTTATTCCTGCACCACGTCTCCCACAGCCCTAGCCCCTCCAGCCTTTGGGGTGCCTCCCAGCCACCCCAGGATATTATTAGTGTCCAACTTTGATGATACGACTTGTTTTCCGGTTTGTTTGGATGAGAACAAAGTGTTTTCTTAACCTCGGGAACTGTCGCACTTGGCTGGGCAGGCTCCCACCAGCCCCGCGAGCGGCCGGGCTGTCCTGGCACACGGAGGAGGTGAATGTGCTCTGCTCCCGTACCCTGCAGCTATCGGTTGGTGTCATCCCGGTGTTATTTGCAGCGTTTCTTCTGCCAGGTTATGAAAGACCCTGCAAGCTCCCTCCAGCACCACCCTGCAGCCCACTCAATATTCCGTTTTTTGCCAAGGTCCCTGCGTAGGAGCCTCTCCCCATCAGCCTGAAGCCCCGTGGGCTCCTGCTAAGGGCTGAACCCCCCCCTCCTGCCTTCTTCACATCGCCATCACGGCCGCTTCCCTCCAGGTGACTTCACACAAAAGGTTAACTTGAACCCACCCCCACGGACTTGGACCTGTCCATTTCCCTTCATCCTCCAGCTGAAACGCTGCTTGCTTTCTGCCTGGAAATACCGACCAATGCTGGTTTCTTCCATTTTTCCTTTCCCCCCATTTTCCTTCCTTTCCCCAAACCTCGCCATGGAAGCCCTCCCACCTCCAAGGAGACCCCATCCCACCTTGCTCTGGCCCTGGTGTCCCCACTGGGGAGCAAAGGGGCCCCACCTGCACCCTCCTACCTGCCCATGGGATGCACCCCAGCCCCACCAGCCCATGGGGTGCCCCGGAGGGGGGCTGGGACATGGGACCTCCCAAAGGGTTAAGCTGCTCCCCAGCACAGGAAACCTGCAGCTGAAGCCAGATTCCCAGGGAGGAAACATGCCGTTTATTGTGGGAGAAAAGGTAAGCGAAGTGTTAACGTGATTGCCCGAGCAGAGGTCATCGGCGTATCCTGCGGCAAACTTCCTGAGTAACCTCACATGAGAAAACAACAACGCCGGGTACGGGACGTGGTGGGTTTGTTTTTAACTCTGATTACCTTGGACCTACTTTCTCGCCGGCACTCGCGGCCGCACACGTACCCACCCTGCAGAGTAGCCGAGGACCTGCTCCACCACCTTCTCCTCCCTGCTGCTGCCGCGGCTGGCTCTTGGGGTGTTTTTTAATATTTCTCTTGCGTGACTGGTTGTATTTTTATGCCTTGGACTGGAGCTGGGGGGAGGAGAGGAGGGACGCAAAGTGCAGGTCTGGAGGTTTCAGGCTCTTTGAGATGCTGCTGCTCCCTTGGAGGTCTGCAACAGGTGGGAGCAGGAGCGGAGCAGCCCCACACCAGAGCTCTGCGAAGCCAACAGGAGGGAAATCCACCGACACTTTTTGCAGTGTCTTTTTTTGCTTCTGGCTCTCAGGACATGGAGCAAAGAGTGATAGTTGGGGGTAACTGCGGGGGTGACTATGGGAAGAGACTGACACTTGGGGAAACCATGAGCGGGACCAAACTGCCACATTGCCTTCCCCAGCCCTCGAAAGGGAGCAAAAGTGTCTCTGCGGCTTTTTCCTACCCCTGATTCTTATTAAAAGTAAGGTTTTTACAGTAGCTGGGGTTCCTGCAAAGAAAAAGCCCAACCTTTAAAGGTAGAAAATGCCTGAGATGCTATGCCAAAAATGTTGTTTAGGCAGAAATGACTCAGAAGTTTAAAAGCCCAAGTGTGATGCAACTAGTTTTATTTACATACATGCACAAGAGCAGTGGCAGGTCATGACCAGCAAAAGAAATCATTTCATTCAGTCCAGCATTGCTGTGTGGTTCCTTCGCAAATATTTGATAGAAAGAGGAGACTCCTATAAGAGGTCCATCGTGAGTTTTTGCTAACATTGTGCACAAAATTGGGATGAGCTCCAGGTCTGAAGCAAGATGCTCAGCCTGGCTAACTTCGTTAGAAGTCACAGAAGACACAAACATTTCCATTTCCAGGTCTTGAGGTAATGCCAGAACTCGGATGTTAGCGAGTGGTACAAACCACCCAGCAAGGGTTTTTGCCAAGCTACCAGCTCTATGGATCTCGCACACCGGGTGTGCTGCTTCCACATCCCTGGATGTGACTCAGAGCTGAAAGCTTGCCCTTCTTGCCAACCAACAAGAGAACAGGATTGGCATTTAAAAATGTCTGTATTTTTGAAAACATGGACCCAACACTCAAACAGGATCAGCTCAGATCTCACTTTGGGGCATCTGCTCCTTGCTGTGGGAGAAACATCCTGGGTGAGCTCGGGCTGATGGCCGGGATGCCATCATGGGCAGCACCACGGACACAGCGGGTGGAGAAACCGCCGGGTTGTCTGCCTGTCCGTGTCCTCGTGTCCTCCACAGCCACATCCTCCTGTCCCCTTGCATTTGCCTTTCTTTGTATGGCCTTACCTAAGATGTAAAGTCCAAAGGTCCCAGGGCGCAGGTACCCTTGAGGAGGATTAAAGAGACTTTCTGGCTTCCTAACAGCTACTGACACACCAGCGGTGGCTGAGTTCAATGGACTGGACTGAATTTTAATTCCTTTTTTTTCCCTTTTCTTGGGATTCAGCCAAAAGACCTGTTTCACAGCCACCACCATCGGGCTTCCTGTGCTCAGTATTTATTTTGCTTTGAAGGGTTTGACAACAGGAGACTATACATCCACGGACGTAATTTGGAGCTGCAGGACAGCAGTGCAGCCGTACGCCCTCAGAGTAAAGCATGGCTCCAGGGGAATGCAATCGATGCCGTGATTAGCTATGCTAAATTGAAATCTTATGATCTTCGGAGTGGTTACATAAAATGCCAATTAGTATGCGGTCTACATTGTTTCATATAAATGTTTTTCATTATATTTTGCTGTCAGCAAATGCTGGTGTGAAACCAGTTTTCATCCCTCATATGGCCACCATGAGGAGGTTGGGAAACACACTAGCATGACTGGAGTCTTCCTTCAGACAGATACGTTATCTTGTTTACCCAGCATCAGTGCAGCATCTTTCCTTTGGGCAGTGGGATGGACACTTTCGTGTTGGAAGGGACAAGCCCAGAGGTCCGGAGGCTCCTGTGGTTCCCACCAAGGCTGTTCTGGCAAATGCACCCGGCTCTTCTGATCTGCTGCAACTGCTGTTTGTTGCCTCTTTGAGTCTTATTTTTTATACCATTGCTGTGTCGATAAAATGCTGAGTCACCGGATCCAAGAAATACTGTGCAAAATAGCCGCAAGGGACTCCTATTTGTTAAGATGTCTGGGATGCTTCCTATTAAATAATAACAAAATGCTGTAATAATAACTTGGCAGCTCCCTGCCTCTGTCAGTCTGATGCTCAGTGTGGGTTTGCTTTCCTAAAATTCTTTTAAGTATCTCAACAAGTTGCACGATAGGAAGGAAGGCCGCTTCACTCTTGACTTTTGCCTGAATAAGTTCTTGTAACGAGCAACTATCTTGAAGAGATGGAAAAGATGAGAAATACATCTTTGAATCACGTTAACTGGCAATAGCGTGGGTTATTACACACTGTATTTCCTGATAAAGCAGTGACAGGTTATGGATTTTGCAGGGCTGTGGTCTTGGCAGGTTTCACCAGACGTGTAGGTATGGGTCAGCAGTGGCTTGTTTCACCTCTTGGGGAAGTATTACAAAACCACCTATGTTTAAAAATAAAAAGCAAAAAGCAGAAATACTGCTGGCATGCATCTACTTTGCACCCCTATTTCATGATCTCAGTTAACAGTCTTTAGTAATGAAACTTTTTAGTTCATATATAGTGTTAAAGCCTTAAATAAGGCGTGGGTCTATCTGTGGACATTATTTTGTTTTCATTATTTATTAAAGAACTTTGTCTGCTGCCTGCTATGTTTATCAGAGCAGCTTTCCTGGCCTAGGTGGCACCAGCTGTCTCTGCACGGCAGGGCATGCTCTTCACAAAACTTCAGTGCTGGGAAATCTTTCCAAAGTACTACATTTTTTTCCCCTGAATTCAGGATGATGGAAATTGAACCAGATGAAAGATCAAATACACTGTGCTGACTCCAATATGTGGGGTTTTTTTGGATGAGAAATGCTATACAGGGTTTGTTAAAATGTTTTGCACGAGTTACTACTATACTTTGTAAATCTTCTGAACAACCTGATCCTAAGTTGCAGAATTTCAATCTCCTGGCATTTCAGACAGTCTGGTTTTGCCACATATTCTGCTTTACTGCTTTTCCTACATTTGCTCCTTATAAAAGTCAGGAATTTTCATGTTCCCTCTGAGGTCACCCGCGGTTTTGTTAGTGGCCACAACGAAGCCATCATCTCCCCCCTGTTTATCAGGAACAATGGAGGCGAGATGTGGATGGACAGACAGCCCTGGGGGACCGGGTGATGTCGGAGGCGTGGAGCAGCACCTCTACGAGGAACCGTGGGCCAGATGTTCTCGCTGGGGACGTGCCCGAGCTGCGAGTCGCAGGGGCTGGCAGAGCGTTTTGGGAGCCATCCCTGCGGGGTCACTGGATGTCACACCCCCTCCTCGGCAGCCACCTCTCAGGGACAGGATGCCGGTGTCGAAGCTCATCTGCCCCGGTGGGGCGGCTCTTATGGTCTTATTAGTATTTCCGGAGTATAAGGCATCCTGTTTTTTTCTCTGCATGAAAATAACGCAATAAATCTTTAATAAAACAGGAGAAATCTCCAGGAAACCTACTGCAGGAATATGTGTAAACCCAGAGGTGATAGCTAACTTACAACACCCAAACAAACCTTTCTCCTATTCTGATAAACAAAGACCTCAACAGACCCTGATTTCATGCCTATACATCTGAAATGCCGTATAAAACGAACAGCATCGCAACACGTTCCTCCCCCGCTATTAAAAACAGTGTCCCATTGACATTTCTCCGTTGATGAGCCGCTTTCCTTGCCGGTGGCAGAAGTGTGTTTTGCTGTCAGGGTAGCAGCAGGCAGCGTGAGACGCGGTGTGTACATCGCTCCGTATGACGGCTTCCCTTCTCTGTTATGAATATTTGAGCAACAAGAGTGTGAGCCATCCTCAGCAAGCCTAATGCAGTCTTTGACGCTGATTTCTGCATTCGGAGTTTTCCAACACAAATCTGATCGTCGATTGAGATGTATATGAAAATAATGGGACATCTCACTGAGAGCCCAACATTTCCTACTGTCACTTTTAAGAGCATAATTGTAAAATTATTTATTATAGTCTTAAAATTGAGATTATTTTTAGAATGTGAGTGAGTTTATCCAGGTTTCTTTTGCACAGGGAGATTCTGGGCTGAGGTTCGGGCTTTGTAAGCTGCAGAGATGCAGGAGCAGGATGATAAGGTGCAAACAGTGAAAAATCACACCGTTACGATTGAGAAGCAATTTCATCAACTGGAAAACAGAGAGGAGGAGATGGAGCATTACACTTTTATGGCATAATAATGACACCGTGACATGATGCGCTGATGAATAGAGCAAACTCAATTCTCGATGTGGCCACCCAATTATTTCCAAGAGAGATAAGGGAGTATTCCTGTCATTGCGCAAAGTCTAGACAAAGGCATCTGTAAAAAAACTGTGCGGTTCTGGTGACTCTGTTCAAGAAGAATTAATTTAAACTAGAACAGATTCAGAGAAGGGCTATTAGATGACTGGAACATGGAACTCCTCCTGTAGCAGGAAAGTAGGAGAGGTCAGTTTTGCTCAGCCCTGTGCAATGAAGGCTCAAAATCCATGTAAGAACATCACGGCGAACCTTTAAGTAGTGGAAGGAGCTGTAAACTATGGAAGAATGCAAAACTGACCCTGGAATCAGCGGGAAAGTTTTCTAACCATCCAAGCAAGCGGGACTCAAGCAACCTTCACATACCTGTAGAAGAGGCAAATCAACCTTAAAAATGGAGCTTAATCCCTTTTGAAATGGGTGTTGTGCAATGGGAAGGAGCATACGAATGCAATGCCACATGCACGCTTGGTTTCACAGCTAGCACAGAAATGTTTCTAAAAACAAATACAGTAATTTACGCTGTCCTGAACTAGCGATGAAGACTGGGCTGCAATATGGTGAAGGAGAATTTACCACTGATTTAATATGATTAGGATTTTTTTCCCCACAAGTTTGTGTCTGTCTTTTTATATTAATCTGGAGGGTCGGCGTGGAGTCCTGAGTCAGGAAAACAGCTAACTTAAATTCATCCCTATTCACAGCAGAAGTCTTTGGTTTGACTTCAGAGTGATCCATGCATGTGCTTAACATTAAGGCTCTGCTTACAGGCTGTCCTGAATAATATGCTATAGTGTATTTTGAGAACTCATTTTTACTTTTTATTACAATAATAACTTCTACAGTGACATGAATTCCAACACGAAGCACTGAGAAATAACATACCCTTCCAAATGGTTTTCCCCTTTACACTGTTATTAGAATACATATTAGGAGAGCAGCGTATTATAAGACAAAGCACTTTCCAGAAGGCATATTTTTCTCAACGTCGCTGCAGCACAGCAGTTACTTTACAGTCAAAGATTAATTATATTACCAAGTCTGCTTCTGCAAATTGTAGTCAAATGGATCATTAAAAGAGGAGGATAGCAGGGACCACTGCGAGGGTATCGCTTCCGAAGGGCCCAGCTCTTGGAGGTGATGAGCTCCTGGAGCTTAGGTTGGCCTTTCTTTCCATTTTCAAATTTCATGCTGGCATTTCATAAAATGATGTGTTTGGAAAACTGTCCTGCTGCGATTCTGACAGTATATTGCATTACTCCAAGAGTGGAGCTAGCACGGGTACTAAGCCTGGGATTATAATGAATGGCCAGTTGGACGGGATATGGAGATGTTTAATAATTCCCTTTGTGCTTATTGGTAATTACCGCCTAAGCCCTAAATAGCAACATCAGACACAATACAAATCATGCCCATAAGCCTTGATGGGGAGATAGGAAAAACCCCAGACACGTTTGGTCAGTGCAATAGAACCAAGGAAGCTGGAAGACGACTCGGACCCCACCAAGTGTAGGTCCATCCCTCTGTCACTTCTCCAGCTGCTGGCAAGTTGGTTGTAGGACGGGGCAGGGGGTGGCTCACGTGGGTGTGTGCAGGAGGAGAAGGGAAGGACCGCGTAGCCTGGGTCTCTCCTCTTGCATCACTTGGGCTCTGCACCCTGGCATTCATGTTACAGGCAATTCCTGTTGAATCACGCCAGCTTTTAGACCAAATTTGCTTTAACCATAATGACAAAAGTAGATTTCTTTAAGAGTAAGCTAAGAGGACAAGTCAAACATTTACTTTCAGGCTGATGTTTTATCTCAGAGTTTGCAGTGCTCTGACAACCTGAGACACATCTCCTCTGCAGGAAGGAGATGATAAGCTCTGGCTTACTCACACTCCTCTCTCAGCATCTTGTCTTCAGGGAAGAGGAATGATGACAAGATTTCCACTTAAAATTAAGCTGCAGGAGGCAAAACAAAACTCAAACTCAGCTAATTTTATCTGTGGTTTAAAAAAGAAACAACAATCAAAAAAAAAGAAGTCAGTAAAAAAAAAAAACAGTGGGAGAAATGAGCAATATCTGCCAAATAAAATCATTCACTTACTCCTCATATTAGTCAGGAGAGAAATAAACTTTTAGAAGGCCACACAGTAAAACAGATCCCCAAGTATAGTTAGAAAACAATGAGTCAAGATCCCTGCTTGAGCTCCTTGAACTACTCTGTATTTTCTTAGGCAACAGCATGTTGCTGCAAAACGGCACCTATGCCCCCTGGAATAGATACGATTATTTAGACCATTTCATTAATGCAAACTACAGAAGAGATGGAGTAATTGAGCCAATTTGCTGTGTGGGCGTGGGGTTGTTTGTGTCGTATCTCCGTACTGCTGCAGTGTTTGGAAACCCACCGTGACTCAGCTCCGCACGTGGTGGCTGAGGACAAGCAGGAGGGCACCTAAAAGTCAGCCTGGGGAGCAGGTCGTGGTTATGGGAGACACAGCTAGCGCCCTTCCTGCCAAACTTCACTTATTTTCCCCAAAGTGGGGAAGTTTCTGGGCTGGAAAGAGCAGAGCGGTGATCTGCGGAGCATCACTCAGCCCTTAGCACTGCTGAATATTGGAGACACAGTCTGGGTGCACCAGTGTGCATCAGGTCAGTGAGGAGGGGACACAGCTGTGACCCAGGACCACTCACACACATCGTTTTGCATTGCAACACAAACTTCTGGGTAATTTTTCACGGTAAAGGTTTCACAGGCAGGCAGCATTCCTCCAGTGCACCACCCCGATTCCTCCAGCACCCCTGATGTGTATGGAGGACCCTGAGAGCATCAGGCCCACATCACGGCTGTCTCCATTCCCCCGGTCAGGGTCAGACCATCCCCATGGCACGGCATGGCCGGGCGTTTTCCAGGTGCCCGTTTTTCACGGGGGCTGGGGGCCAAAAGTGCTCCCACATCGCTTTGGGGGGCACATCACCCCGGTCTCAATTTCACTTATTTCCATTTGAAAGACCCCGTTCTTGAGAGAGCAGAGATCTTCATGGCCTTCTGCTTGTTGCTTTATATATTTTGGCACGTGCCTGCTCGTTTTACAATAGAGAAGCTGTTTGTGCCTCTGCAGACATATTTTATAGGTGCAACTTAAGCAAAACTTTTGATGTGTTGGGCTTAGAGGTCACCCAAGGAATGTCAGTGTTTGTCATCAGGAATATGGGCCAAGTCCTACTCACCTTCTCAGAAAATAATGCCTTTGAAGTCAGGAGAAGCACTCATGAGCACAAGGGGAAACATTTGGGCAGTAGAACATAAAGGTAAATTTCAGACCGTGACCTTTTGTTCTTTTTTTTTTTTTTTTTTTTAATTTATTGTCTTACAGAAGTTTTTCCTCCCTCCTTTCTCCCCCCTTCCCTGAATCCGACACCAATGTTGGTCAGACAAAAAGTCACGCACCCACTAAGCATTGGAAAACTTGTCCGATAGAGTTCAAAGGGCTGGGAAATGTAATTTCTTTACTAAGTGTTGAATATAAGCTGAGTTTATGCAACTGCATCCTTCAAGGTATTGGGAAAGTGCTGAAAACACAGTAACAAGCAGCTTTTTTTTCTGCGATAAAATTTAAAAGATACTGAGAAATACAACAAATGGAGAAAAAAATTCTCAGGAAAGTTGGCAAAACCTTTGTAAAGACGGTAACAGATGCCCCCAAAGAGGAAATTACAACATATGGCAGCTGTGTTTTTTGGGTTAAGCAACTTTTTGTAAAAGTTCAAAGCATCTGGGGAAAGTAACTAGTAACAGGGTGAGATAGATTTATGGAGCCCACACATGGCAATATTTTTGTATAAAATTAGTAAAAAACCATTATATCCCTAGATGAAGAGATTAATTCATACAAGTTTGCATTCTTTGAAAAGCAATCATATTTTGACTTCGTAAACTGGAAGAACTGAGTAATTTCTTGGATTAACTGATCACAAGAGTTGTAATCCATAATAAAAATCCATGTAAGGCTGCCAGGCTTTGTTTCTCAGAGGATTAGGGTAATGAGTTGATTTGACATTAGCAGAATGCATCCCAGCCTGCAACCCCATTACCTGGATCTGAAGGGTGGATTCAGAAAGACAAGACAGTTAATCAAAACCTCCAACATATTTTTTTAATATGGGGGAACTTATTGCTTATATGAGTTGCTGGATTGATAGAAATGGGAAAAAAGCTTCACATAAATCTATGGTGCCTGGCATGGACACTGCCTGGACTTAGCTAGCCAGCCTCCTACGTGCTACATATATACATACATATACACATACATGTGTGTATATATCAGCCCCTAGAAATGTCCTTTGTAGCCATGAAAAGGACAGTCTGGAACACTTCACACTGCAGGTTTGTGTTTATTCTCTCTTTTTACACCACTTTTGCATTTTTGTGCTTTGTGTTTTGGTGAGAGAGCCAGAAGAGACCCTGGCTACCCGCTGTCAGAGTCACCACGTGACGGAGAAAGAAGAAAGGCTCAGGTTTGTAAATGCTTTGTTTGGAGCTAATAAAGCCCTAAATTAAATTTCTGAATAAGTGGTTAATGTTGCTGGACCCTGGGGAGGCTGTGGCTACCTGCAGCGACGGTGGCTCAAGGTGCTTCCTCCTCCAGTGCCGGCACGTGCTGAGCGCCAGATCAGGGAAATGACGCTCCTGAAAATTAAACCAAATGTTATTTTGCTGCTGGATTATTTTAAAGTCAGATCAATTCCTAGTCTGGTTCGTGGTGCAATCGCGTGGCCAGCTGTGCTGGCATGGGAGGGAGACTTGATCGGCGTGGTGGGAGGGTGAGCAGACACTGCCAGGGAGAGGAGAGGACCCGGTATCATCCCTGACCACTTCACAGTGTGAAACCAAGGCCTGGGGTACCTCCAACTGGTTTGGTTTTTACCATTTTTCACCTCGCCCCAAGTCTGCACCAAGTGCATGGTGGTGACCCTGTCACAGCAACTATTAAAATCACTTCTAACACACCTGGATCCTTTTGCAATTGTTATGGTCCAGCAGGGATGTCTCTGCAGAGAACAGCCAGTTTATCACACATATTTCATTCCAAATCTTCTGTGAGGCTTTGGATTTTCATCTCAAAACCTTTGATGTACCTGCCCCACGCTCCCAGACCAATTAACCCTTCTGCAGATGCGCAGTACGAGGCAGAACAAAAAAACCCTCAGCTACCTCAGCAGGTACCGCTCGGTATGTGGAGGGACAAGAAAATGCTAAATGTCCTTTCCCACCACCTCCTCCTCCTGCCCTGCCCGTCCCTGGTCCGTACTGGCCATCCCCGGAGGTGATCACGCCGCAGTGCCCCGAATGTGCCGGCGACCGGGGACAGGCTGGTCCCCCCCAGCCCACGAGCACACAGGTGCTCCCGCACGGAGATGCATTTACAGAAGGCAAAGAGAGGCCGGAGGAAGCTGCAGTCACGCGAGCCGCATGTGGTTTAAGGAGCAAGTGCCAACATCTCTCACTCTCACTGTCCCAGCGTTGCTCCGAGGGCAACCTGATCTGCCTTTAATCTACTCTGACCACAGGACAAATGGTTTAAATAAAATCCTGCATAACTGAGTCACTCCGTTTCTGGCTTTTATACGACATACTGAGGAGCGATGGTTTACTTTGCCTGAGTAACAAAATTAATGTAAGAGAAACATTTTTGTTATGTGGTAACCTAGAAAAAAAAAAAAAGTAGAGAAATTTGGGTGGGATGTTTGTGCATGATAAAAGGAAAATCAAGGAAAAGAAAGCAGTCACTTCTCTTGGAACAGCAGGTAAAAGTAACAACAGACAAACAGCTACCGCAAACAGGACGAGGGCTCTGTTTTAGCAACCGAGGCGTTATTTGGGAGTAGAGACCTGAACCCCCACTGCCCCCAGCCCGGCTGCAGGCATGCTGAGGTACTGGCTTCACCACGTCCACCTGGGAGAGATGTGGGGAGAGGCAGGGGCTGAGCGAGTACGGCCTTGCAGGAAAGGGGGGACCAAGAGAAATGCCCTGGGGTCTCGGTGGGAGAGCTGGCCGCGGCTACAATTGCCATTTAACACACGGGGGACCGACACGCATGTGTGCTGGGGGGAGCAGAGGGCTTTGCCTCCGTCTGTGGGCAGACGGTCACAGGGATGCAGCCTGGTTTGCTGCTGGGTATCTGCTAGAGCCGGTCCCTGCCCCTGCTCGGGCTGTGGTTTGCAATAAAATACGTTGTGAGAGACTCTGCTCTGACTATTCACCATCATCTGCTTCCTGGCCAGGACTTGTTGCCACCAAAAAACCCCCCTCAGAGCTGTGCAATTAATCTTGGTTGGGGAGTCGAGGTACTTACATCTCATCATCCTGAGCCTCGTGGGAATTTGTGAATGTGAGCTCAAATGAAGGCTATTAAAGGATGAAGTTTAAATCCCAGCAGCGTGGGTTTCACACATCACAAGCCAATAGTGCCTATAGGAAAAGCTCTGCCTCTTTCATTCTTTTCTTTTTAATGAGAAAACTTCTAATGATTTTTGGTAAGCTTTAGGACACGTAAGGTAATATCCTGGTGTTAGTGAGAATAACAAGAAATTCCCACTGACTTTTTGGAGCGTAGAATAGTTTTCACATTGAGTAATACGTTTGCAAGGAAGGATTTGCCGTGCTGGACCGGAGCATTGCTGCCCACGGACACCTGGCTCCTTCCTTCTGCCAATAGTCTACCCCTCGCAGAGATAATCTTCAAACCATCTCCTGGTCTTGCAGGTCTGGACGTCCTCCCTGATTCCCTGCAAAAGAGATCAGGGCGTGAAGCTTGAGATCTCATCACCTTTGTCTTAGCACATGTGGTTGCACAGTATTTTTAGGGTCATTTCCCTGTTGCGTTTCATCAAAATACCGGTACGTCGTGTTCGGGACATGTTCCTAACGCCCATTGCTGCAGCACGGCAGATCCACTTTGAAGTGGGAATTTTGGTGCTTTTACAGCAAGCAGTGCAAGAAGAAGAATGTTCCCCTTTGATGTTTATTAGTTATGAGCATTGCTGGCCCCTTTTGGAGTTGATTTCATGCGTGGTCCCCTTTAAGAATCGGAAATACATTTTACCAACATTTCAAATGTTATGAAATGCAGCATTTGGTGGGAAAGAAAAAGACAAATGAGAAAAATATGGTACTTTTTCATTCTCTGAAAGAAGTTATAGCTAGAAAAAATCGACCGTATGTGCAAACTTGAAGTGATTAGCTATTACTCTACAGAGTTTGCAGCTCTCTGTGTCAGGAAGCAGAGGCTCTACATGATTTTTCAGCTCTTACCAGGACTGCAGTCCATACTTTGCAGACATAGGACATGCTTATGGATATTTCTTTTACAGTGTTTTGGGGTCATAAACAAAACAAAGTCAGCAAAGACCATGAGATCCCTATGTACTTCCCTTTATTGTCTTTGGATTATGTTTTTGAAAGTGAGTCAGTGTTTATCGATATAAAAATATAAGAAACAATGCAGTATCAGAGTCGTATATTTTCCCATGTGTTCATTGTCCCTTCACTTGCTGTAAAATCCATGTGATGAAGAATTAATGAGCGGACACCTGTTTTCCTTGCAGAACCTGTGTTTCAGTTTTAAATTTTAAGCAGACTCTGAAAGTGATTGCAAAGGCAAAACCCCAAACTTTACCCTGGCAGCCAGGAAAAGGGAGATGTTTGCTGAGCAAAGAGTAGCCCTGGTGTTGCACAGGCTTGATGTATCATTCAGAAAATTCAGGCTGGCTACGAGGCAGGACTCTGTCTGGTCTGTACTGGGCAGCTTTTTCTGAGGCTTGTCTGGTTTGTCCCTGTTTAGCAGCAACCCAGGCATGTGAATTTGGGATGCCCTCCCAAGGGGGTATCAAGGGGAAGCACTTAGATTTCATGAACCTGTAAGACGGGAAATGTCATACCACGACGCTCAACACAGTAGTTACGTTTTACATAAAACACCAATCTGTTTTGCAGGGCTTATTCTCTCCATTTATTATTTCTTTCCTCACTCATTAACTGCTCCAGTAGCCCGAGACACTGAAATCTTGCAGCCAGATTTCTTATTTGAGGAACTCTTTGCTGCTAATACAAGATCTCTCATCAGATGTGCTTTGAGCATCTCCCCTTTTCTCTGCTCTTCCTCAGACCTTCTGGAAGCATGTACTCTGTTTTGCAAGATTATGTTTACACTCAGCAAATACGCAGGGAAATGGTCTTTTGCAAAGCAGTGTTGGCCAGAATCAGTAACAGCAGCACCAGTGAATCCAAAAATAGCTGTAGGAGGGCGCAAAAGAGAAAGAGAAGTGGTGGAGTCTTTCAAAATTCCTTGAAAATTGTGCTGTTAAGGTGAGATGCCCCCTGGAAGATGGTCCTGCCCCCAAAACCAGCTATTGAGCTTGAGGACAAGGGGGACTCTGTCCTCTGAACTGTACAGAAAGTTGAGTTCATACCCACAGTGATCCCTTCTTAAGCTCAAAATTTGCCAACCAGTGGGAAAAACAAACTCCCTGCCTATGTCTTGCATTCTCCTTACCTTTGATGTCTGGCAGACAGACACATAAACCAAGTTAAAAGAGGTAATTTGCAAGCGAATTGCAAAGCTAAAAGGTGACATTAATACTATTTTGGAGCAATTTTGTATCACGTGTAACCTGGAAATAATATCAGCTTACTAGAAGTGGATAATCCATCAGGAGAGAAAAGGCAAAAGGCTGTAACGCAGGATCTGCCAGGCTTTGGTAAATGTAACATTCTTCATCTGATTCAGAATTACCTTCCAGTTCAAGGGCTCTGGAGTGATCACACAACTTCTTTGAGGGTGGTTTGGTTTGGTTTTTTGTTTTGGCAGACAATGGAGCCATGAAGCCTGAACACAGGCAGACCATAAAGCAAAAATTCCCCATGCTACACACAGATGGATTTAACAGCCCTCCTCTTATTCACGTGTAAGTGTTTATATGGAAGGGATCCAACTTTATGACAAATTTCACTAGTTGCTAGCCAAAGAGGGATCCTCTCCAGGGACATGAAATTTGAGGGTGAACAACTTTCATCGGATTTGCATAGCAGACCTGGAGTTAGAGGCATAAATAATAACTCACGGTATCAGAAAGGTTTCTGTAGAGACCTGCTGAGGGTCTCCAACCCCTGTTCCCACCGGCTCCAATGGAGTCCTGCAAAGCTCTACATGCGCCGAGAGGGTCTTCTGCTGCTGGTGACCATGGCCGTCCGGTGAGGAGCAGGCTGGTCTCAGCTCTATGGAAACCCATGAGATATTGGGGTTCTTAGTACCTTGAAGGACTGGGGCCTCTGCTGGAGTCCACAGGCTTGATCTGGATGGAAAACGAGAGGTACCTGTGTGGTGGAAACACTCTTATTGTCCCAGATGAATTCCTGTGTATGAGGCAATAGAAAAAAATACCCATTTCTTGCTATGATTTTAGCAAGCAGGCCAGGTGCACGGTGTTTTCAGAGACATATTTTCCTCTCCTGGATAATTTGCCTTACTTTCTCATGCACAAATATGTCCTGAGCGCAGAAACAGCCATGCATCAAGCCGCCTGTGCATGCACTGCAGGAGCAGCATGGGAACAAGTGCATGGCAGGAACACAGAGAGGCTTCTGCAGCTATGAAAGCCCCCAGTAAATCTGATCCATGAAAGCCCTCTGAACACTTGCTCATGGGACATTTTAGAAGAAAATATTCTTGCTTAGCTTTTATTTGCTTTTTCTCCTTGTGTACATGTGTGCATGTTCAGGGATTCATTTGTCTGCTGCCCTGAATTTCAGATTTCATTTGCTCCAGCTGTTCATTTCCCACCTGAGATCACATCTCTATGACTGTGGCATCAGAGCTGGCTGCAACAGGTAATGTTATGATGTCATGCAGCAACATGACAATTTCAGCTGGGGAGTATGTGAAAGCACCAGGTCTCGTCTTAAATAATGAGTTTATTTTTGTAGCATTACCCTTAGTTTTAACAAAAAGCAGAAAATATGGGACATACTGACAGAATAATCTCAAACCAGAACGTTCTTAAAGTTTTCATTGAGTATCAGCTACTTTTTAATTAGTAACCAGAGGGACATCAAAGAAGGTTGCTAATTATGAGCACATCATAAAAATGTAAACACGGTGTCCTAGTTTTATAATGGCAACACCTTACCATGGATGCGAAAGTGAGCCTGGATTGGCTAATGAATGGAAAAATCATGGGATTTTTCTTGAACAGCTCACGAAGAGGCATCTGTAGTTATAAAATCAACTATTTCCTTTGGAAAAGGAATGAAAATATTTGACAAAAATACCTTCAAGGTTGGTTGTTGGGTTTTTTTTTAAATATATCCCAGGAATAATCAAGATCTGCAGTTTTGGAAAAAGAAATCATAAATCAAGGTGGCTTTATTGAAAACCATTGGTACTTTCAGCATTTTATGATGCCTGAAATCTTCTTCATTCCAACTTCTTTTATTTGCTCTTTCTGCCTTCTGAAGCTGCGCTGAAAACCAGTCGCAAAGTGAGTAAGATCTACTTACTACAGTGAAAAACCTGACAAAAAGAAGCTTTGCTGAGATCTTTGTTAGGCAATTCAACTTTAGTCCAACAGTTCTCTTTGCCAGAGATTATTTTATTTCTTGGTTCTGATGTTTGCACTCTTCTGCAGCTATCTCCTGGCTGAGAGTGTGGAGATGGCTCATCCCGACCGCAGCAGCTGGTCCCGCAGGATGCTGTGCGTTTAGTTGCCTCTTTTCTGCTATAGCCCTACTATCAAGGCAGATAACGAGCTCCACTCAAGTCTGTGCTCCGGGTAATAAGAAGAGAAGCAGGGAAGGTGACTGAGACATTGAAGAGCAACAATTTAAGCTCTAAGTGGTTTCTGATTTAAGTCTCTCCACCTTTGGAAATCCAGGCTGACGTCTCTCAGGCCTGATTTTCAGCAATACTTGACAATGCTTGAACTGCTTGGAAAATGAAGGTGCTCAGCACTCCTAAAAACAGACCAAATTGTGTCTTGTTGGGCACAAAATTCAAATTGTATCCCTCTTTCTTGTTTACCACACCGAAGGAACTGGTGATCTAATGTTTGTTTCATAAAGTATTTTTAACTACTGCTTTTTTTTTTTTTTTTTTTTTTTTTTTTTTTTTTGAGGGAGAATATGTAAAAATAATCGAGAAAAAAGGAAAAGTATTGCTGAAACATGTCTTCCCTTTAGTATCGGAACATATGAGAGGGTTGACACCTATTCATGGAATCATTCACAGTGATGTGGAGTGGGGTAAGCCCTCCCAAATCCTGATGCAACTACACAGAGCTGGCAGCTATTGCCAAGTGGGCAGTACTTGCTCTCGATGTGTCCATCACCACTCACACGCTGGACTGTGACAGCTGAATAAATTAGCCAAAAAGAACTATTCCCAAATATTTCACTCTCAGCATTCAGTCCCATCACAGTAGCACAGGAAAGCCCCTGCTACAAAAAAGTTGAAACAGAGGAGTTAACAGGAGAGCACAGGGAGTGCTGCAAAGGCAAAAACCAAACTACAAGCTAATTCAGAATAAAAGAGGTTCCCCGGAGGTGAGGAGATGGCTTTGAACAGGTTGAGTCGTTAAATGGATGTAGGCTTGATTGATGAATGTTCATCACTCGCTGTAGTGAGAGGAGTGCATTACTTTGTAAGTGTGGGTTACAGTGGATCAGTTTGAGTACGACTGTCTGCCAAAAAGACGAAGGAAGTTCATAAATTACCCCAGAGTTACGGAAACAGATCCTTTCTACAGAGGGACCCGAGGAGCAGCACCGTCCCTGGGTAGCCCATCTGTATCCCATAAAGAAACGGATACCTGTAATTAGTGCCATGAGTTATCACGACTGCGCGCAGCATATGTACGTCTCTGTCCGAGAGGATAGTGCTTTGCAAGTGGGAGCATTTAATATGGAAATAACCAAGACAGCTGAAAGTACAGTTTCACTGGAAGGTTTCCAGTCAAGATGTTTGAGGCAAAAGCTTGCTGTTGCCAGTATGGGAGAAATCTAAGATTCAGAGCTGATTGCGTTTCCAAGAAATGAAACAGGGAAACTTGGACACCGCTGCAGAGAAGGTGCACGGGAGTTCATACCATGCAACCTCACGACTGGCCTTGTTTACGGCTTCTAGGTGCAATGTGAGGTGTCAAAATGCCAATCGGAAATCAGATACCTTGAGAAAATAGGATTTTGTTTGTATTCTTCAAAGCAGCAAGGCTGAATGTGGGAATCTGGGATCCATTTTCCCTCCCTGTGCTCCCTGCCTCACTCTTATTGAGACTTAAACAAAAGGGCAAGAAGGCCACTGCAGAGTAAATGAGGCCCTTAATTTACCATAAAAAGAAGACGACTGGCTGTTAAGGTTTTATCGGATTACAATAAAGGCTTTTTGCACTTGGGAGACTGTGGTTTGATTCCCGGCATTGCTGGCAGGGCTGGAAATCATAACCGCAGATTATAGCAATAAGCTTCCAAATTTCCATAGTCCAGCCCAGGGTGCTGCTCCCCGGCGTGGCTGCTGCCCAGTGCCAGCCTTGTGCCGGCGGGGTCAGGACCCACAACGTCCT
This sequence comes from Cariama cristata, assembly GCF_000690535.1. Lineage (NCBI taxonomy): Eukaryota > Metazoa > Chordata > Aves > Cariamiformes > Cariamidae > Cariama > Cariama cristata. The sequence goes on from NW_009600907.1 coordinate 91,541, forward strand.
CCTGGGACAGAACCTTCAGCCAGGCTCCAGGTCTCTGGGGGCATCGCTAGTCAAGGTGGGGGATCCAGCCTGGGACTGCTGAGACCTTTTTGACCATGAGATGGGAACAGGAGCAAGGTCACACCGTGTTATCCATTTAATTATCCAGCAAGAATTTAAAAATACACTACCTTTTTCAGTATGCCTTTATACTATGACTTTTCAGATGAGAAGTCTCCTTCCTTCCTCCCAGATGCCTCCCAGCAGCCCCCATCACAGAGTGAAGTAAGCGAAGCAGATTATGGCAAATAAAATTTCCCCTCCATGAACAAACCTTGTTGTTTTTTTCCAGGCTTAAATATCATTATGAAAATAATTTTATTAATATAACACATCTTCTTTCAGCGTAGAGAGTGCTGGCATTTCGTTTGTCAGCTAGCAGAGGGAGCAACGGGCAGCCCTGTGTTACGAGGAATATGCAAGGAAGGAGTTCAACTGCTGCTGTGCATTTGCTACCTGGAAGACATGTCTGCATTTGAACCTGTGAAAGAGAAATACTGTTGCACCTTTTTTTTCTTCCACCCTTTGTTGCAGTTGGTGCATAAAAAAACGTATGCTCCTGTTTCTGCAGAGGAAATGCACAACTCCTTTGTGTTTACAGCACATGGCTTAGCATCATTTTTTTCTCTTTCTCTGCTGTCTCAGCCCCATGGACTCACAGGAGGCTGAGGCTAGCTGACACCTCTGGGGACCTCCTAGTCCCGTGGCCCAAGGCAGGGTCACCCAGAGCAGGATGCTCAGGACAGTGTCCAGTTGGGTTTTGAGTATCTCCAAGGATGGAGACCCCACAACCTTTCTGGGTAACCTCTCTGCAATCAGCATGTCCAAAGTAGACACTTAACCCTTAAAATAATGACCAACAAGAAGCCAAGAGTAAAGAGATTAAGCTTAGTCTCCTTGAAAAGTTGCTCTACTTGTAGTGGTCTCTCTGGTTGGATGTACATAGCATGGATGAAACCTTTGGAGGGAAATGTCTTCTCCTGGGTCCATATCGCAAACGTCAAAATCACAGTATGGTAAAGTGTCACATCCATAATGGGATGTAGACTGATCTATAAAGTCTCTTTATTCCTTCATCATTTGACATTGCTGCCGATAAATCTGGAGGAATCTGGTGGTAAATGGGAGGGAAGCAAAGGGCAGTCCGGATGAGATGAGATTTACATGTGCCCGTCTCCCTCAATTTACTCTTCATAAAACCAGCATCTGGTGTTTTTAACCCAAACTGGATGTACGCTAGAAAATGTATGTCTGCTGAGTCCTTCTACAAGACTCAGAAAGATATTCTGGCTGGTTTCTCTCTATTGCATCCTTCAAGGCCAATGCAGCATTTAGTTCTTTGTTACAAACCAGAGATTGTGCAAAGCTCCAAAGTCAAATTTTCCACAGGAAGAATCCAGAAAATGTTTTCTGTAGATAAAACCAGTTATTTTCTTTATAGTTTTCTAACTTTTATTTCTATAATATAATATATTTAATATATAAAAATATTAGAGAAAATATAACAAAACCAAAAAATTCAAAACATAAGCCATTTTGAAAGGGAAACTCTAAACATTTTGTTCTGAAATAGTCAAAACAGAATATTTTGACATTGTCAGAATTTTTTCCCTCAGGTTCTCTTCCAAAACAAAATTCCAGAGAAAAAAAAAACACCAACATTTTGTTAATCATTTCTATTTGACTTCCACTTCAGCCTGCAGAATCCAACAGAATATTTTTTGTAGCAACTTTTGCAGTCAGCATTTCTATACACAAACATGCACCGTGTACAGAACAAACGATCATGTATTTTGAGTTGACAGATGCTTTTATGGTTTTGTATCTAAATAAACTACATAGCAATTAGATTAGAAACCTTGCTAGAGTCAGTCTGTAATTGATAATGAACTTTTTAAAATTTTAATTTGGCTACTGCTGAAGCAGGACAAGAGATTCAACAGATGATCAGATCAATATTAATGAGCATAATTTTCTCTCTGTTCCAAGTATGGCATCTTGGTAAGGCTAATTTTCTTGTTAACTGATGAAAGTCGTGGAACAGATTTACACCTGGGTGGGAATGCAGCAGAATTTAAGAAAAAAAGAACTAAACAGTGGTCCTGAATTTCAACATGAAAATATCCATGTATATATATTTTTTTTCCCAATGGGGACTCTTCCTTGAGACATAGGTCAGCATTTAGCCTCCCTGAAGATAGCCCTTAGACTTGCAAGATCTGCAAAATTTTTCCAGGAATCGCTCCATAAGCCGTCTTCTGTTATTGCACACATTAGGGTTGAAAACAGAGCTTTGCCAGAGGCAGGTTTAAAATATTGCAAAAAATTCCACCCAATGAGTGGCAGACTATAAGAAAAACAATATTGATGTATTTTCCTCTATTTGTGGTTTCTTTTGTCCACAGAGTGTTTTTTGTCTCTCAATGACGTCAAAGCAAAATTCTCTTGCAAAATGACAACTGGAAAATAACCCTGAGAATATATTGGATTTCCTAACTAGTAATTAACTAACTCGAGCTTAATGGAACGTATTATATATTTTACCGAGTCTACAGAAGATTAGTAAAACAAAAGTAATATTTTCTTTTGTTTTGACTGCAACGCTTGAGGCAAAGGCAGCTTAATACTTCACAAGTAAGTGTTTTGCATTCCTAAAGTATCCGTACACTCAAATGTGTCACAGCATCCTCATCGGAGGTGACAACAACTGCACCGTCTGTCACACGCTCAACCCGCTGCCCTTGAGATGCACCACGGCAGGGACAATAACGATGCCGACAGTTAGGTGACAGGCATCTCATCCTTTAAAAGAGCAAGTCACCTTCTTCTAGGAGAAACAGTCCTGTATTTCCCCATGCCCTCCATCGCCTGTGGACAGACCCTCGGCCAGTTATCTAACTTCAAGCTTCCCAAAAAGAGGTAAGGGGAAAAGCGCTCTCTGCAATGGTCAGCAAGAGTTGGGGACCTCCGACCAGCCCCTTTCTCACATTTACGTACAAAGCTGCTGCAATCACCAGAGCTCAGTAATTAATTCAGCTCACTTTATTCTTCTCTTCTCCTTGGTTCTTCATTTCTGTCAAACGGACACGTTCTCAAGTACAGCATTTTATTATACGTTGCTATTTATGGCTTTCTGAAGGAAACCGGTCATCTAGTTTTCACAGAACTCACTGTGTCTTTAAGACTGCCTCGCAGAAAGAAAAATACAGATTTCGGCATATGCTCCATTGTGTAATATCGGAAGGAGCAGGATTTACTGAGATTGTCTAGGACAAACTCAAACAACAATGGATGTTTTTCCTTCCTCTATAAAACAGCTTTTTTGTGGCTTTACACTATCAGGCGCTGTGCAGGAATGGGTAAGAACTGAGTCCCAAACCCGAATTCTAAGAGCTTTGTCAAGGCTCTTTTTTGTGGTTTCTATCAGCTGTTGCTGAGGATATTCCACCTTACATGACATGCACCAGTCTAGAAGTGTCATCACATTACATCACTGCTGATTAAGCTTACATGCAATAGACACTTGGCACAGCCCCTTTCCAGCCCCAGGCTTAAAGAATGAGTAAAGAAACCCATCAGGCCTTCAAAACTTTATTAATTACAGAGTAACTTAAATGCCAGTCATCTGTTGCTTCAGCTTGATTGCTGGCTTCTAATTAGGGGTCGATAGCCAGGGCTAAAGCAGTTTCTTCTCTTGGATTCTCTGACAATGTGTCTCAGGGCTCAGAAAAAACACTCTTCATGCCTTGCTACGCATGTGGTGTCGGTAATGGGAAAGCCATAGGTGTGCGAAAGGTGGAGCCCGAAGGGCTGGGGAGGGTCTTACTGTCAACCAAACCACTCCGAAACTCCAGATCCCTTCATAGGGAACATCTGCCTGGAGCTACAGAGCACAGTACCGACATGGATTTGGTGGCCTAAAATGTCTTTCTGGTCTTGTTTTGGATATGACCTATTTCTTCTATGTCCTTGTGGGCCCACAATCCCTATGGGGAAAATTAAATTTCCATTTCTTGCGCATCTTCCCACATTTAGTGAAAATATCCTTCTGCTTATATCCAGTAAAATGAGACTTTGCCATCATTTGCTCTGGGCTCCTCAAAACAGACTTTTGGATTCTTGGAAAAGATTTAGTTTTCCAGGGAGATGCTTTTTCATTACTTCAGTGAAGTACCAATGTGTTTTAATAAAATTCAATAAAGTGTATATATGTCAGGGAAGATTTAATGTTGATAGTGGTGTTGTGCTTTGGAGATTCAATTATCCTTGGGTGAAAGAGACATGAATGTTACTGAGTGCACAAGTGAAAAGGGAACATTAAAAAAAAAAATCAGCTTTATCCAGCCAAAGTGGAAATCGGGTGAATAAATGAGAATATATTTTAGCCACAGGAGAGATTATACATGTGTTCTGCACCGCAGAGGGACCTTCCTGTCTAACAGACAACGGTGTTTTGAGATCTATGAAAGAAGTGTTTTCTTGCTCATACATCAGCAAAAGCAGATGTTCAACCTGTCCGAAACAGCGGAGCTGACGCTGTATCTGTTGAGGAGCTGGCTGTTCACATCAATAGGGTTCCTGCTGATGTAAAGTTGGTAACTGGAACCCCACCAGCCGAGTTGGTATGTCACCGCGGGAAGATCCCATCGCTGCTCTCTTCCCGAGGTTGCCAGAGCAGTGGGTTATACTTGCAAACTCCTTCCCAGGTCCTGCTAAAAACCGTGACAAAATGGGATTTAAATAGTCAGCAGACCTTGAGTTGGCTTCTTCTATTCTGGGTGAGCCTCAGCCTAGGAGAATATGTTATTTTGCATTGCTCATGGGTTAGTTCTCTGGCTTCTTCTATTCTGGGTGAGCCTGAGCCTAGGAGAATACGTTATTTTGCATTGCTCATGGGTTAGTTCTCACTTCCTACATTTGACTCTGATCATGGGAATTTGGTCAAAATCTTGGGCTTTGTGAATTCGTGCTCTAGGTCCGGGTTTTTGAGAGTGTCCTTGATCTCAGCCAGCACATCCCTGAACCTGGGGTCAGCTTTGCATTTATAAGAAGACCGGAAAGTGGGAAAACAGTTTTGCAAAGCTCTCTTTAGCACTCTTCCCTCGGCAGCTGCTGCCGCGGACAGCTGAAGAGGTGAGGCTAACTGAATCCAGAGTGAAGGAAACCAAGTTTTACAACCTATTGAGAAGTAATTTATTTAATGGAAAGATTTGTCTACATTATTTTGGATGTTATAGTTTATACACCAAGTGCAAAATTACCCTTTCAAAGCTCTGGTATGAGGTTCAGTTTGAGTACTGTGTATTAAAAGAAAAAAAAAAAAAAAAACCACCCTTCCCCTTACCCCCAATTTGAGAAACTGTTATCCCCAGGGTAGGGAAATGAGTGTAAAAGGGACATTATAAAGCTGTATCCCCTGTCTGCCAGTGGCCCATGCTTACTGAGTGCTACGAGGGAAGCACACTGTGCTTTCCCCACTATATCCTTGCTTTGAACAGCAAAGATGATTTGCTCTGCAGAAATCACATCTCAGCAAACCACAGCCTGCATCTGTGTCTGGTTAAAATTAATTCATAGGCCCTTCAAAATTGAGGGGTTCACTCGCTCTTGAGGATGGCAGACAAAGTCAGGGCAGCTTTATTTTCTCTACTTATCAAGAGATGGAAGTGTGCAATGAAATTAAAATGAATTTTCCTAAAGGGCTCCTTGAAGGAAGAAATAGTTGAAAGCTAAGTGATTAAAACATGGGTCAGAACCATGCCAGCCTGCCTGGTTATCCTCAGCTTGCAGATAGTCTAGAGATGCAGACGTTTCATACCATGTAAAACAATACTGGTGAGCACTGCATGTTGCCTCCGTATAACTGCATCTGGAAAAGGGAGGTCTCCTCTCCCCAAGTGTTGAGTGACATCTTACAACCTGCTTCTTTCCAGTCGACCTGGAAAATGTACACTCGGATTTCAAGGGAGAGGAAATACAAAGTATTTTCTCATCAAACTTGGCATTATCTATTTAGCAGGCAGGCCTCTCTCCCACTGTACAGTATTTTTCCACTGTGTTGAATCAAACTTTATCTTCAACTCTGCTTCCCCATTCTAATAATAACGACGTGGCATTCAAAGCATGGCTTCGCAAGTGATTCATTTCCTCAATACTGTTGATTGGGACTTTACACTACTTCAAGGTAGGCAGCAATTTGACTTTTTAACACATTAGAGATAACATTTCTTTTGCATTGGGATGAACTCATTATGGGCTTTAGGATGGAGACCTGATTATTTGCAGACACACAGTGCTACTCTTCTGCTGATAGGAATGGAGAGATGAGGCAAAGTAATAGATTGGGTAAGAACTCATTAAATGTTGAGGCAGAACAATAGGCTCTTCCAGTCTTTAACTCCTTAGATTCATCTGGATCTTTCAACCTCAGCATCCTCCAGCCACTGGAGACTAAAACAACAATGAACCAAATGCAGAAAAAAGCCCAGGCAATTATTTCACTTTGGTAAAAATTTAATGGCATTCATAAAGTCAGAGGAAGATAACAGTGCAAGGAGTAAATTGGGTTGCTGTGATTCTGACATAAGAAAAAGAGAACAAAATGACAGAGTATGAGCTGGTTAAGTGCTACCCTTTTGAGGTCAGCAATGATTTTATGAGGAGTCCTAAATACAAACACCAAAAAACTTGGGAGAGTCTATCTATCAGCTTTGGACCTACCTATAGATGCTCAGCTCCTCTGAGAGTTGAGGTGCTTATGTTTTAGGACCTAGATGTAGACTTAGGCACATGTCTATGCCTCCTATTCAGCTGATGCGTGTTCTTCTAGTGTATCTTGGATTGCTTTACATGCTTGACAGGCTGTGTTTCTTTCTATTGGCCGTATACAGCACTGCAAAGGCAAAAAGCCTGACTGCAATAGCCAGCTCTTTTTCTTCTGAGGTTTACATTATCATCTTTGTCTCATTATTCCTGGATGGCTGCCCATCATTTCTTATATGGGTCTTTCTTCAAAAGATGAAAGGAGAAGGGTGTGGGAAGGGAACAAGGGAAAGAAAAGGAAAGAAATCTTGCTTTTTCTTAGAAAAAAGAGCAAATAATTCATTGAACTGCATGGGTTCTATTATTTATTCAACACACTTTGGGATACACACATGTGAGTCAGCTGAGAACATATAGAAAGAAAAATAAAGATGTCTCTGCTGTCAAGGGAAAGAAAACACTCACCACCTCGTTTTTCTCTGACGTGGCTTATGAAGGAGGATGCCCAAAAGAATTGAGCCAAATTACCAGAATACAGATTGAGGCGACGGTAGCACTAGCTGTGCCTCTTGCTGTTCGTTATGCCATGGAGCCGCAGATGATGTGGATCAGGCAGCAGTGGCAGACACGGTCCCAGCTCCAAGGATGAGACACACAGCTCATCCTTGCACAGTGTGAGTTTCTGCACATCAGAAATACCCATTTTCTCTTTCAAGAGATTTTTCCTGGTGTAAGTCTCCAAATCCCTCTCCTGCCAAACATTATAAGAGCTATTAACAATTGACATGTATACTGGTGCAGAGTTTCAGGGTTTAATGGGACAGATAACCCAAGTTCCCCACATTCTCACCTGAATGCCACTGCCACCATATCCACATGGCAGAAATCCATGTGCCCAGGCTGCCTTGCACCTCAGCCATCTTATTTTGACATGTCTGAAATTACCCTGGACAAAGTAGCCAGTCAGTGCAAGACGACAGTGCTGAGACCCAAGGAAACATCTCCAATTTTTATCAATTAAGTCATAGAGTTGATTACATCAAGTTTCCAAAGGGTTGTACACTGCTGTCTGAGCTTGATCTTTTTCTTTTCCCTTTTTTTTTCTTTTTTCTCCTTGACGTTAATAAGAACCTTTTAAACATTTTTTTCTCTTAATAACTTTGCTGAGGTCACTTCTGTACAGCACATGGACAGAAGAGGCCAGCACTCCGTACTCTCGCACCCCATGCAATTACACCCCGTATTTACACGCACTTAGTGCACAGGCTGTTTGGTGCCTCTCCACCCGGGGAAGATAAGATGCAGATGCTGAAGACCTGCACAGTACTGTACAGACCTCCAAGCCTTGAACAATCAGTGAACAGCTGTAGAGTTGTCTCCTTTACAGAGAGTGAAATTCGCAGCTGAATCTGAGCATCGGGAACCTTCAAAACTAGGTAGAGATCTCAAAGAGGGCATGCTCGCGGCGGAGGCGTTTGAGGGATGGCTTTGACCTGGGGCTGACTCCCACCCTTCCTGCTGGTGTCCAGGACAAGCAGAGGTGACGATGCTCCAAAAGGCAGCGGCACATCCCCGCTCCCCACCGCCTCAGCTGCAGGTTGCACACACAGACTAGCGAAGAGGGGGGATTTTTTTGTTGTTATTGTTTCTTGCAGGTGAATTCCTAAGCCATCTGCAGAAAATTTTCCCTTTGTGGCCAGGAACACATGGCCCAAGGGTTGGTGGGGGTGGGTATTTTAACTCCCCTCTTCCTCCCCGAGGCTGAACAAAGCCCTTGATTGAGAGATCAGCTCTGGACTTTGCAAGAAAAGAGAGCTTGGGGCTGGTGGTTGGGGGTGGGGGTGTGTGTGTGTGTGTATTTTTCTTTTCTTTCCATCATACTAATGAAATTTGCAGACACGGAGAGGAAACTGAGAGTTATTTATAGGAGTGAGAGGAATGTGAGGCCTAATTGTGCTTAGTCTATTGCTGAGCATGTAATCTGTTTGCTATTAAATTTTACAGTCTTGCAGCAATGTACATAGGTTCTATTGTGGGGGTTTTTTCTTTTAAGTGGAACATATACATTTGATCAAGAAAAACTATTAGGCTAAGGTGTTTGCAAACTTTAAGAACAAGTGACACAAGGCAGCATTTTGAAGGAGGCAGGGGCATTTTTAGGGTTAATTAGGTTGGGTATTTTGGATTTTCAAAATTTTTTTTCCTGATTATCTTTTCACAATTTTAAGCTCTCTGTGTTCCTGTCCATGAGGCACTGAGGTTACCTGGAGCTGCTGGCTGTTTCTACGGGAGGTGACGAGTCCCACTGCGGGCACAGGACGAGGGTTTAGGAGCGATAGGTTTTGCCCTCACCTCCTGGCTGACCTTCGCTAGCCTCCTCCACTCCTCCGTGCCCAGCAAACACATCTTGGCAGGTATTTGCTTACCTTACCCCTGACTTCAGTGGTGAGAGGCTGATGATAACCAGCTGAAATGCTCTGTAGAGATGCAAAAGCAGGGAATCCTTGCACTTTTGCACACTGTTTTATGGAGAACCCTCTCCAGCTCCCCCGTGAGCCCCGGGGCAGCCCCGCTGCACCCTCCCCACCCACGTAAGGAGCAAGGCTGCTGCCCACAGACACATCCCTGTGTGTCCTTTGCCCTTCCCAGACACGGATGACAAGCTGAGGCAGTGGGAACAGGGCTGGGGGTGCAGGGGGCTCCCCCCGTGGGGCAGCCCTGACTGCCGTAACGGAGAGAGGATGGCAGATCTACAAAGCTCAGCCTGGAGCGGGGGGTTAGCGTGGGGACCTGAGCTGCTGAGCTAAGCCTCATTCCTCATGGAAAAAGAGGAAAAGTCAGGATGCAATCCGATACAATTGCTAATATCTACCAGGCAAAAGTCGAGCACTGAAACAGCTCTGGAGTTAGCTGCTTTTTATTGCTCATCGCTGTCCGTTCATGCTGGAATATTCCATCCCTATAATTTTTGAGAGGCTCTAAAGGATCCTGTCACCTCTCTTGGGTCTAGGTTTCGCACTTTTTCAGACAAACACTTTTCCTAGGATGTTTTGCAAAATGCTGTAGTGACTCACTCTTGTCACTCCTTGCTGGGATAACAACACTAAAGGGAAAAACAAGTGATATTTACTCCCGGTGTCCAAAATTGGCATTGCCACGGCGAGCAGAATTTAGAAAGACAGAAATAGAGGAGTGATTATGGAGTGCATTGCAATTAAGAGACAGCCCTGTAAGATCCTCCGCCGGGGTTACAACTGAAACCAGAGGTGGACTGGCTCCGTCCAGGCTGGGTGCCCCTGAACGCGATGCAAAGCTGCTCAAAACCTGCGTGGCCGGGAGGGATGCAGCATGGGCTTACAGCTGGGCTTACAAACCAGCCTGTCCCCTCCCAAGGGGCTTAAGGGCCCGAGATAACCAGTGACAGCAAATCAAAGGCAGAGATCAAGAACTGCAAAGGCAGCACTTTGGTCTTGTCTTTGGCTGGTAAACCCGCCAGCCTGCCAACACACGTACAGGTGTGGGACAATATCCCCTGCCATGTTTCTTGCAAACAAATGTAAAAGAAGAAGAAAAGAGGCTCAAGATATACAGTGGCAGGTGGCATTTAGGCCTGAATCACTGAGATGTCCACTGTACATCTCCGTGAGGATTATCTAGCCCTTCTCCAGCCAGCTCACACTTCCCTTTCAGACCCTGCTCCTAACTCTCAAATAAATTGACTTTATTCAATGGGAGAATGAAGACCTGTCCTGGTTACCATGTCTTTGCCAGGCCACCAGGGAAACACTGACTTTGCATGTGACATTTGGTGTATTTGCAGGGTAAACAGAAGAAAATGCCAGGCAGGTTATCTGCAGCAAGGCACTTGAGCCCTCCTCCATTGCGAATAAGGCATGGGATGCCAGTTGGCTGCTGGCCAGTCATTTGGCCACTGACCAACTGGCTGACGTTTGTTTCTTCCATACTTTACTCCTGGACCTGGTGGGAGGGGTGTTTTACAGCAGCAATTAGTTTATTCCTGGGGTAAACAGTAGAAATTGGAGGGTAATTGCAGCAAGAAGTTTGCTTCCTGTTCCAGTGTGAATAACCCACTGGCCGCCAACTGGATGTTAGCCCTCAAAATCTGTAAGGCCAATTGGCAGCTGCTCTGCATTTTGTCCCTCTTAGGATTTGCAGATGTATGTTGGAAAGTGTGGGAATGGGGATCCCATCAGTCCATCCATCACCGAGGTGAGTTGCAGCGCCAGCAGCCGCAGCGAGGGGCTGCTCCAGGCAGGGCACGGCGCAGGGCTGCCATCGAGGCTCGGCGCAGGCAGGGCGAAGGCTATGCCGGGAGGTGTCTGATGACCCAATCCCACTGCTTTCATCTCATTCCCATCCCGAATAATGGACATTTTTCCTCCTCACAGTCCTGCTGGGCCCTCACATACATTAGCTGGCAATACAACACTGCATGATGCTGGTTTAGCCCCTGTTTTGTACCCAGACCTCCTTCACCTCGCCTTACGCTTCTGCAACAGGACCTATACATGAGCACGGGCTTTTGACTGGGGTGAGGCTGCTTCCTGGCCTTAGCATTCCCCTGTGTTTCCAGAGTAACTCTCTTAAAATGATTTAGCTAGCTGTGATTTGCTCCATTCAATGTTGTCGCTACACAAACAAGAGGGTACGTGTACCTCTGCTGACCTTTCTTCACAATCAAGCCTGACACATTTCCTGTCCTTTTTTCTGTTTGCTTTTCTCCTCTAGTCATCCTCCTCTTTGGCAGCAATCTCCCCTCATCGTGCAGCCAGAATGGAGCATAATATACTAGAATATCTGCCTTAGTCGAGCTATCAAGCAATCCATTCCTTCTTCCAACACGTCTTATTATCTCAGTTTTTTTGTTATTTCCATTGATCAGATGGATCCTTAGATCAACTTCTTGTCTTTTTTTCAAGGTTACAATATTTTCTTTCAAGGTTCTGTTTATTATTTCAGTGTCTTCAGGCTCCTCTCAATTTTGCATCTTTACTTGTTGAAATTTCCTAAAGGCTGATGTCTGCAGGCCAAGGTACACTGCACTGTTTTCCAACTGGGAGGTAACAACAGCATATAATCCAAAGGAAGGATGGCTCCGCTAGCATTTCATCCTCCTTTTTCTTGGATTTCGGCAGCAGTGGTGGCTCAGAGCTGGACAGCCAGACCATGTTCTCCATTTAGGTGGTGAAAACCCCTCGAATCCATGCAGTCATTTAACTGGAGTAACACCGAGAAAAAAGATCAGCTCAGCATGTCCAAGGACAGCTTATTCAAGTTGTTAATATTACTGACACAAGGAAATATTTATACACATTCGGACATTTTCCATTTTCACTGAGACCTCTGGTGTGTGGTTGGGAAAGGAGCCTGTAGGGCAGAAGTAGGAAGGAAGGAAAGAGTGGGGTCGGTGTGTCACCAAGGACGTTGAGCAATGCCCTCGCCACACCGCTGAAGAGAGGGGTGGAATAGAAAACTGCTGCTTACTAACACTTTTATTGAACAGCTATGTTATAAGATGATATGTGGTCAAGTAGATTATATTCAAGCAGAATTTGGAATAAATCTCCAACAAGTCCTTTGGCTGAAGCATCCTTGAACTCAAGATAAAGAAATTTCTATCTCTTGGATATGTTCTGTCAACTGAATCTAGCTTTGTGAAATTTATTGGTTTTGCAGAAATCAGGACGACATATTTTAAGATAGTCCAGACATCTCTGGCTGCCTGGATTTCCTCAGTTTAAGTTTGCTAGTTCCCGTCCCCCTAAAAGGAAAAAAAAAAATTGAGAACTTTCTTAACCTCTTTGTTGGGTACAATTCATAACAAGCAAACAAACAAGCAAACAGCCTCCATCTGGAAAAAAAAGTCTGCAAAGAAAATATAGTAAGGGGGGGAAAAAGTTTCTCTCGCAGATACTAACCTTTACTCTTTGAGATGTGTTTGTCCTTCAGAAATGAGCAGCTGTCTAAATCGTTAGGAAGTTTCTAAGGATTAAGGCTAGCCAAAATATGTTCTTTTACTGTCTTAAATTTCCTCAGTGTAAAATAAATGTAAGCTAAGCTGCTCTAACTGCGGATGCTGCCACTGCTTACACAGAACCGAGTTTTGATATGGATGGATTACATTCTTTCTTAAATTGATATGATACTTGCATGTGACCTGAGAGTGTGAACACATGATATGGTACATCTTTAAGGGGAATCAGAGCCATAAGAGCGAGCTCGGAGTCCATATGCTTCAACTATCAGCCAGGGCAGGCTGGTTCCCAACAAGTTTTCATGCTGTAGCTATGTGACCACAGGATAATTGCACTTAAAGTAAGTATAATTCCCCATGACTATTGCTCTACGTATTTTTGAAGTTATCAAGAAAAAAGCCTGCTGAATCTTAGCATCTTTGGGTCAGGGACAGGGTTTTGGTTCTGTATCACGCAGTCCCAGGTACACAGAGTTTCTGAGTCATAGGCATGACCCTTTTGCTATGATCACCAATAGTATGGGGTGACAATACCTTCTTCTGCCACCTGAGAGTCTTGTTTCATTCTGCTAATACTAAGTGTAAGTTCATCAAAAAGGAAAAAACCCTCAGTCCTAGTTTTCCCATGAGCTCATGAACTCTATGCTTCCTTCCATCAGAGCTGGAGACAGTCAGTATTTTGCAAGACCATCCCAAAAGGCAGAAAGAAAGCGAGAAATGGTGATTTGAGTATGTGCTAACGAAGTTCCAGTTTATGCCTTGTATTTGCAGGCATCTCTTCCCTCACTTTCTCTAGCAGTTTATTTATTCTGATATGAAACATTTATTCCTTGACTCTAAACATCTTTCTGGCCCTTGGTGATGTTTTTCTGTCCTTGATGGAATTTGATGCACACTCCTTGTTATCATCGGCCATAAATGCTCTCAGCTTTGCCTCTGAACTGTCTTACAATAGATCTGAACGAAAAAGGGCAATATTCATCCCTGTAAAGAACTCTTTACATATCCCTTGAACCCTTACAATGCTTCCAGGGAACGCATGTGGCTTTTAAATGGTTGTATTGCACTGAAATAAAATCTGCTTGAGGGAAAAAGGCTAGAAGGAACCACTGTGTGTGGAGAAGCCTCTACTTGACCTTGTTGATAAAACTGGCTCCTTCCAGCACAGCTAAGAATTAGCTGGTGGGATATGGTCCTACACAGACCAAGCTACAAGCAAGCAGGGATGCCCATGTTGTCAATCCAGAATCCGATCCACCGTGTCAACCAGGCTGCTACTGCAGAGCAGCTCCAAGTTGCAAATACCAACAGAGAAGAAGAAAGAAAGAGTAAACGGCTGTAAGCAGCCATGTCAGTGTTGAGTACCTCCCGCTGCCTCCTCCCACCTCTCCCAGCTCCCAGTTCCTTCTGGTCCTGTATCTACAGGAGAAGTGGACCCGCAGCCAGCACAGCCCAAAACTCTGGCTAAAACAGTGCTGGTCCAGCAGCAAAAGCAATTTCCATTTTCCCAGCACATGCTGTTTTGCAGTCTCATAATTTCTTTGGACCTTGCTTACAGAAGAAGGCATGGCAGTGAATCAGCAAGTTAAAAAAGGTAACAACTGCAACAGATAATTACAGCAACATCTTTACCTTGTAGAAACAACATCTTAAATTAGATTTCAGTTGCATGTGTCAAAAAAAGGACAAGTCTAGAAATCAGAAATTCAGCCTGTGTCAGTCTGGGCAATCTGCTTTGTATCGTGTGCTGAATTGTCTCAGTTAAAAGGAACAGCTGGCAAGAGGCTTTCGTTTTATTTTTTTATTATTTTTTTGGTAATCAATTGTAAATCAAATTCTTTCAGTTCTCTTCTGCTGCTAACAAAGGCTATCCATTGCCAGGTTAGTGTGTTTGTGTAATTATTTTAAGTGTTGTTTGGCTGTGTGTATGACACCCATTGGTGCAATTGGCCAACTGAAAACCCGGGCCAGGTGACAGTTGTTCACAGCTACACATGTGCACGCTTTGAACTTCTAGCTGCAGACTTTTCTAGCATCCTTCCTATTAATTAGCCTTCAGGAATTAATAATTCAATAGTCTTTCTTTCCGCTACAGCATTCTGACAATAGCGAGTGTAGCTGTTATACTGTGGATAACAATAATAAAATATTCATAATTTAATATTCTTGTTCTCTCCCAGCAAGTGAGGCAGAGGCATCCCAGCCAGCTCCCCTCCTAGCCAGCATCGGCTTTAAAGCTCAGCTCCTGCCACAGCCTAGACAGCATCCACGCTGCTTTGGGTGTCCGTGCCTGAGTCCAGCTGTTGGCTCGCGAGGTGTGTCCCCATCGCTGCAGGGTCACCCTGCAAGGACAAGCCGGTTGCCTGTCGTTTCCCTAAGCTGGTAAATCCATTGATGTCAGTGGGACGACTGAAAGTGTGTAAGTCAAGTTGGAATTAGGATAAATAAAGACTAGGGTGTGCATTTGCTTTCTGCTCACTTCATATTCTTTTTATGACTGCAGAGGCTTATGGGATTGTATGGTTTTGCCACGTTCACACAAAAAAGTAGAAATCCCACTCACACCTGAAGGGAAGTGCAATATAGGAAGTTACTATAATTACCATACAAGAGAAAAATCTCTTGTAAATCTGTCAGATGATGGACATGGGGTATAGTAATGCAAACACAGCACTGGGATTGAGGAATGACTGACTCACATTACAGAGCGTTTAGCTCCCCATACAGACCTGCCAGTGGGGTGAATAAATCCCAGGGAGGACCAAGAAGACCTCACCCAGGATATAAAAGCAGCCCCGTTCCTTCCATGGCAACTGAAAATGCTGTGTTATGGCACATGCATTAGCCTTACCCCGAGAAATGCACAGTCTGTTCCAAGAAGTTCCATTAAAACAGCAACAACAACAAAACCCGACATGGCCAACTCAAAACAGAGGTCAGGAGAGCGCAGCTGAGATGACGCGTTGCTGACCCTGAACCCACTCACGGCACAGCTCGAGAAGAGCTTCATTGCAAACTGCCCCCGTTGCTCTGGGTCCTGCCTTGTCGCCTTTGGCTGGGCGGTGAGAAATGTTAAGTTTCCACCGGTTACTCTGTCCTCAGTGGATGTCAGCTATTAATATTCATAACATATTGGCAACATAGAAAGAAAAAAAGATTTTCTTTGGTTAGGGAGCAAGTAACAAAATAAATAGTGTCTGTTTCTTAAAGATGAGATACCTAAACTATAATCAACCAGTTTACTTTTCTTGAGTCAGAAACCATGAATCATCCTGTAAAATCAGATCAAATTCAAGATTAGTTTCTCATGGTATTGCTGAGGAATTTCAGATATTTCCATTGGGAAAAGAGTTATTTCTTTAACCGTCCCAAGGTTAGTTTGTTCAGTACTAATTTTTTCTTGTATAATGAAAGTTGCCCAAAGGTAAGGAATGTCAAGATCTAAAAGTGGAATGAAAGAAAAAAGTGAGATTA
This sequence comes from Cariama cristata, assembly GCF_000690535.1. Classification (NCBI taxonomy): domain Eukaryota; kingdom Metazoa; phylum Chordata; class Aves; order Cariamiformes; family Cariamidae; genus Cariama; species Cariama cristata. Next base: position 107,811 of record NW_009600907.1, read on the forward strand.
GGACAAGATTAAGAAGCCGAAGTTAAGCAGAGACACAAATCAGACTATTTCAGCTAGGCAGAAAGTTCATAAAAGCTTATGACTGTCTTGTTAAATACCACACAAAAATATATTGGATCACTGGTTATAGAAGCCTTCTGCAGCCAGCTATGCCAGTTGTAAATAAGCAATAGAGAAAGCTATTTGAACACAGGTTTCACCAGTTTTCTCTGTTATGTGGCAGTCTTGCAACTGCCCAATATCTAAGATATGTGTTAAGGCATCAATAAACATTACTGTGAATAAAATAGTGCTCCTTGCTACTAGATTTTACTTGCAGATGCCAGAACCCAAATCATTCCAAAGCACTTTACAAATAAAGGGTCATATGGTTTGGGGAAAGCGGGCTTAAAAACGGGTTGTATATTGCCTTGTTTTTATAGTTGCTATACTGAAAGGTCATACACGAAAGCTGGGTCTAGGAGGATTTACTCTGTGATTACAGGTCTGAGATGGGGTTCCCCTGGCCTGGCTCCTGTTTGCCATACTGCCAGAGGCTCCACTGTATGACTCTGAAAAAGTTATTTTCACTCTCGGTTGACCCACTGGGTTGCCATGCTGCTCAGCCATGGATGATGATCCTTGCTCTGTCTCAAAGCTTATCCATTCTGATTTTTAACACCTGTGGGCAGGAACCATCTCACTTCATGCTCACGTGAGCAGCGCCCTGTCCTTATTTCAGTCTTCTTGAGACTGTCAACTCCCCAGTTGGCACCATTGTAAAATCAGATACAGTGAGACAAGATACAACTTGAAGATGGCAGGATTTTTTTTTTTCCCTGAATAAACTCTGAGAAATGCTGGGTTTATTTCTGTCTTTGAATTTATGAGTTATTTTACTGCTTTCTTTCTCTTAAGGTGCTAATATCTGGTAGATGGACCAACAATACAATGGATTTTTAAGTAATGCATTTTTCCACTTAACTCAGCTTTGGAGGACTCCCTCACTACCCAACAGCCACAGAAGTGTCTGTTTCTTCTCCAGCTAATATCGACCTTTTAATAACACTGGGCAGTGACTACTTTTTCTTATTTAGCCTTCTGTAGGCTGCTGCTGATTTTGTACATGCCTAAGGCAACAGAATGCTGGCTCTTGACCTGACTGCACCATGGCAGATGGAGCATCAGCAAAGACAAGCATCCCTGAGTCTTCCGGCATGCACACCATCAACGGCCTCGTCGGGGAGAGAAATCTGTGGGCAGCACTCATCCCACTTGGCAACAGCCACTCAGGAGTGGCACATGGCCTGAGATCATCATCCACTTTCTGCCATTGTCAGCAGGGAATGGCAAGAGCATCCAGAGGGTGATTCATCCACCCAGCTCCGGATGGGGTGAATCACCCTCCGAAAGCAGTCATCTCCCACCACCAGACAATCGGCTTTAAATAGATGCCTAACTTTAGATCAGTAAACTTTGGTGAAATTAATCCCATCCTATGGGACTTTCTATCTCAGGTCAGTTAACCACGTCCCGTTACTACTTTCTTTTTGAATATCCTTCTAGTCATGGCATATATTCAGGCAAAATCTTGCCTGTTACTTGGATGATTGTGGGAATTTTCTGAAGAGTATTTTTTTTTCTTTTGTTAAATAAAACCTTTAGCCAATCGCATTGAATCAGTGGTGCTGAGCAATAGCAGAAAGTGAAGCTACAACTACATGGGTAGAAATTTTGATGCAGAGGGTGAATAATATTTCGAAGTGAAAAGTATCATGCTATTTTCACCTCCTGCTTTTCAAAGGAGTAGAGGGAGAGAGAGAGAAGGTGCTCACTGAAAATCCCGAGTTAGATTTTTAATAATGTAGATTTCTCCCCCACTTTTATCCCCCCCTTTTCCTTCACATAGTGAGAAACTTCCCAAGGTTGCCAATGGCACTAAAACAGTCAGTCCACTTTCAGAATTTCAGTCACCTCTTAAACACTTAGAGGCTGAATTGAGTGAAAACCCATTTTCAGAAGAGTTTCCAAGGAAGCAGAAAGTTTCCACACCCTGAATCTTGCACTCAAAGAAATGGAAACTGGATTGTTGCTGCCAACAGTCTGAACAGTTATATCGCAGGATGCTGAAAGCTATATTCTGCAATAAAAAATGCGAACATGCTTGGTGCTATATTAAAACACACAAATACACTTTGAGAAGTTTAGCTGAATAATATAGGACTTGTTATTTATTTTTTGCTTGCATTTTCTAGGCATAATGTTGCTTTTTAGCTGCCTGATAACAAATAAACCCTGATGAAATCGCACAGCTTGTGTTTTGCAAAAGTTCAAGCTTTGGAGTCACAACAACCCCTCCATAAAAAGACAGGGAGGGACATGCCTCGTATCAAAGACACCTGGATAAGAAAATCTGTAGACCCAACCATTTATGAATGACTAATCAGGGAGGGTACGGGCCATGTGAATTTTTACTGATCCTACCTATGCATGGTTTTAAATGAAAGCCTGGACTTCACGCAGTGCTACTAGGGAAAAAAAATGTTCAACAGGACAATGAATTGAGCCCCTACTCTGGAGACTGCAGATATTTGGAGACTCCTACTTTGAAGCCTAAGGGAAGCTTAAATTTGTGGCATTTGGAGGTGCTGAACCTTTCGACTGCCCAGTGAGGAGGGCAGGACTTGTGTCCAATCTTTTTTAATTCCTTCCCATGGTAGCACCCAACTGGGGCACCAGTAGTAAACCATTTGGAGGGTTAACTTCACAACTGACCAAGCTGCTCGGCTCTGGACAGGTTTTATTATAGACTGACTCTCTCGCCAGCTTTCAGCTCAGATTGGGCTGAGTACTGAATGTTGGCAAAGGGCATTGATGCTGCTTGAGGTTCATGATGAAAAGGCCACCAAAGAGCTCAGATGGAAAAGTCCTATCAGAGATGGATTCAGCTTTCTGCCAATTCCGTAAGGCTTGACCATACCAGAAGGAACTTTATGAGAAGCAAAAGTTAGTTTAAAAAGCCTTTCCTTTCTGTTCATTCTTTCTACTTTGTGTAAGAAGATTTATTGCTTACAATATTCCATTTAATGACTACTTTCATGCAAGGGAAAGTGTAATAAAATAAAAGACAATATTGCATTTTAAAATTCATCCTCATTCAGTGCCTGAAGTCCATGGAAAAACGCTTCCTGGACTTAGAGGCTTTAGGTGGGACATTAGCAGGTTCCCACTGTTTGACCCTGCTTGATGATATTGCATCTATATAGTAACATACAACTGATGAGGTATTTAATCACCTTATGCCAATGGCTGTATTTGATTTCTGAATCAGAGGAGAGTATAAATAATTACAAAGCTGTGTAGGGCTTGATAATGAAGTTGCTTAGGAGTGCTGGTTGAGAAACTGGAGAAAGTGTTCAATGATATTTTGGGATTCCTCTGTGCTAAACACTGATATTTGCTGCCAATGTCAGTCTTAGTCTTGTTATCATTTTGGTACAGCACAGTAAAGCTGAATTAAATTATTATAATAAAGTTGTTATGTAAAAGCTGATTGCTTTGCATTGGTTTTCATATTATACAATAAAAAGCAGTTTTTATATAAAGCAATCAATCAAACAAAACAAAAATCCTTTCCAGAAAATCCTTCTCGTTTAAAGTGTGATCAAATACTACAAGCTTTTGTAAAGAGCAAATAAAGTTTGTGAACAAGATTTGTTTCTCTACAAACTAACTTATTTTCCATTCCAGTCCAAAAAAAGAAATCATCACCTTTTCCTGTTGATAAATTTCAGGATGAAAATGCCAAGTCATGGGTGGGTTAGGAAAATCTTGTTTGTAATCAAAGGCTTGGTGACCTTCCTACATTTTTTACATTTTAATTATACACTACATTGGCATCCTGCTATAAAGACATTACTTTCTGGAAACTCCCAGCTATTTACATGACTAAGACTTAATTGAATCAAGGGTTCTTGTTCTTTCTTCTTTCTTCTTTTCTTTTCTTTTCTTTTTTTTTTTTTTAAATAAAGAACCATGATTATCATTCCTCGCTGCAGAAAACATTCCTTCGCTCCTGTTGGATGTTGGTAGCAAACAAGCAAGACTTTTGTCCTCATGCAGCATTTAAGACATATGGTCAAATGAATCAGAATCTATATCTTTTGAGGACCTGTTAATTACTGCTGCCAAATCAGACTAACATTTGCTCTAAAACCGATATAAGTGTCCAAGTTTTGTTTTTCCGCTGACTGGAAGCATGTAGATAGGGCTTTGGGTACCTATTTAGGAGCATTCATCCTCACTAATCCAGAGCATCTGAACTGACGTTTACTGCAATTTAACTAATTCATTGGGAAAAAAGTTAGCTCAGGTTACCTTTCCAAAGTAGCCGTGGGGAGTGAAAAGAAAACTGGATATAATTTTGGTCCATGAAGGAGCATCAGTAAGATCCATAGGTGTACTGAATGAAGCCCATAAAGGCAAACATGTTGCCCAAGGGCATCCAAATAGCAGCAGAGCAGGGGCCAGAATGCAGGGTGCTGGATGTTCATTTCTCTGCTCTGTTAAAGCCTCAGCACCGTCTCTCCAGAAGATGAATGGGCTGCAGGACCTGTGCCCTGTGTTCATCGCACAGGGCCAGCGATGGCTTCAATGTGAAGTCTTACCTGCTCAGCATCTGCAATGGATGTAATTTATTTCTTCTTACGAAGGAAAAAAAAAAGAAAAAAGCATTTGTAAGGTGCTATAAGCCTTGCTTTTCCAAGCATTCAAAATGAAGATGACAATACTTGCTCATTTAACCAAAATGTAGTGAAAATTATATGTCTGCATAAAAACCCCATTATATGCACCGTTATTTTCTCCCCATTATAAGACAGATTCTAATGCTGGTAATTGCAGCTGTGCCTCCCTCTTTCTACCTGTTTCAATGGATTCAACACACTTCAATTCTTGTTACAGTTTCTTGCACAGAGAAACTCAAAATGAAAGGTACTGTTGAATAGGAAAATATTATTATTACAGTAACAGTCATAAGGAATTGGATTTGTACAAAACTATAAAGCAAAACACACTGAGATGATTCATTATGCATCACATGGAGAAAGACGTAATGTTGTTAATATGGGAGAACAGATGTGTCTATGTATTTTAAGTATCTCTTTTTCTTTTCTCTGATGAAAAGTTGTTTTTTTCTGAAAAAAATGAAAAAAAAAAGAAAACCCAACCTGATCTTGATTACTGGTAGTATTGAGAAAGTTCATTGGGAAATGAAAGCAGTCACTGCCTTTGCCATTAATCTCATTTTATGTTAGTTTGGCTTTTACTGCAGAAAGTAAAAACTCTTGGGTTTTCTTTCATACCCGCTCCCATATGTGAGTTAAAGCAAAGTTGACAAGCAAGTCCTTGATGTAACCTCACGCATACTGTGGTTAGAAGCTGTATAGCAGCAACAGCCCAGATGTGATTTCCTCACTTTATTCAAATTAATTGGGCTTTAATTAAAAATGCAACACTTTGTTTTGTTTTGTTTTAAAGAGACATGACTAAGGGTGATCGCTTGTTACTTATCTGGATTTTTTTATGGTAAAGTTGTTTTGATGTGTGTGAGAAAGAAAGTTCATCGTTTTTCCATTCTGTCATACCTCAAGCATTTCGTGCAGGGACCAAAAACATGCTCATGAGTTAAAATGGTCTATAGAACAATACCCTCTGATTTTAAAATGTGACTGCACTCCCACCTTGCCTATAGGAGTGAGGCCACTTTGTCACTGTCTAATGGTTAAATACTCTGTTCTGAGTGACTGAAATCCCTCTCCAGTGGCTCCATACTGCAGACACTACATATTTTAATATCCTTTATTGCACAGACCAGTGGAAGACAGATATATAGAATTTATGAGATGATCCTTCTGGATTTTAAAATTATATGATATGTTTATACAGTGGAGGTGCTCCGTATGAATCCCGGAGGACTTATTTGAAATGCACAGGATTTTTTCTGTCTCTATTATACGAGGAACTGCCTCTATTTACTGTGCTGGGAATAAGGAGTAGATACAGCCTCTTGACTATCTGCTTTTAAGATCCAAGTAAGTTAAAGACAAAATTGCAGTAAGCCTCAGACAATGCAGAGCAGAAAATGGGTGAGGAAGGCATTCGGGTAGAAGAGATCTGGTTCTAGAAATAATTCAGAGGAGCAAAAGCAATTGTAGAGTCTGGCCTTCCAAAGGAAATGCCTTGGAAATCATCCTCTTCACCAAACTTCTCTTCCTGTGGAAGAGCAGCCGTGCCCTGTGCCCACGACTCGTGGCGGCTGCTTGCTATCAGGGAAGAGATAAGTCAGAGGCTCCATGTCAGAGCAGAGGTTTTATTGGTGATCATTTCAGAGGAGACAGAGGCAGGTGGAGGGCAGCGCCAGGGTGGTACATCAGGGACACGTCCATGTGCAGTGATGTCCACCTTACCCGGGATGCCTGCGAACAGCCAGATGAGCCAGCGCTCAGCAGAGAGGTGACCATTCCAACCCAGTGTGATCATACAGAACCACACCACCAGGGTTGGAAGGGACCTCTGGAGATCATCCCGTCCAAACTCCCTGCCAAAGCAGGGTCACCTACAGCAAAGTTCCACAGGACCACGTCCAGGTGGGTTTTGAATACCTCCAGAGGAGACCTCACAACCTCTCTGGGTGGCCGGTTCCAGTGTTCTGCTGCGCTGTGCCCCAGACCCTGTGCCCTGAACCAGCAGCCCACCCTCCTGGGCCTGACTTTGTGCTTGCGGGGCTGCACCTGCTGTGGACGTGGCCGAGCACGGCTCTGCCAGGACGTGACCATGCCACTGCTTGGTAACCCTCATGATTACTGTCATTAGTTAGACACTATTTTATAAGCACCCAAAGACTTGCGAGGTCTTAGCCACTGTTGGAAGTGATGACTTTTTAATGGCAACCAGCATGCTTGAAAAATTCCCCGAGACTGAACAATATTCTGGAGACAGACATGTCCCTTGGGAACCAGCTGCCTGCCCTCTCATTGCTCAAATATTGAGGTTAATTGGGGAAGCGGAGAGCTTTGAATTACCACTACAGTATAAAGACATCTACGTGCTTGTTTTTAATGTTTTGTTTCAGATCCTTGTAAAAATACCGATGCAAGTTTTAGCTATTACTAATCACATTAAGCTAGCGGACACATTTTATTATTTGGCAGCAAGTTTATCCTATGTACTGTAACTGAGCCCGTAACAAGATTCTCGCTTCATTTTGTTTGCTTACTTAGTAGTGCAGATAGAAATGGGAGGATGCTGAAAATGAAAACTCTATTTAGGCCACATAATCTCCTTCATTAAGTATCAGTGATGCTGGATAAGGCTCACTTGGGGACCTATTAATGGAAACACATCTGCTGTGTTCATAATAATAAAAGACTGGCTATAAAGTGATTAATTGCTGTTAACAGAAGCAGGCCCTGCTTTGGGAAGGCAAATATGTGGCACATTTGGATGTGCAAAGCGCTCCAAGCGCAGGAAGGCACTGCACAGATGAGCACAGCTCTCGCTAAGTTTGGTTTGTGACACTACAAGGACAGCTCAAAGGGCTGTCCATGCTGGGATGGGTCAAGTTGGGCCACCTTGCCTCTGGTTGACAATCCCACCTCCCCCAGACTTTCCTAAGGTAAGAGCTAGCTGGAAAAGAAGCACCACTGCCTTTTTCTGATTCAAATGCATTTTATTAGCAGTATTTGTATTACGGTAGTCACAAGAGACCCTAATCAAACTGAGGCCCTCTTGTGTTAGACACTGTCCAGATGCATAATATAAAACAGCTCTTCCTTTTACGAACTTAAAGGCTTGCAGATAAGCCAGAGCATGGGAAGGGAAAAACAGACGCAAAGTGGGGAAATGCCATGACCTGCCTGAAGTTTTAGAAGACAGCTGAGATCTCGTAGGTCTCAGTTTAGGATTATTGGACCGTGTCTTCTTTACGGCTAGAAAATGATGTATGAGATCCTCAGCAGCAAGACCTGAGCACATGGCCTTCAGCAGAGCCGTGCTGCCTTGTGCCTGCAGAGGATCTGGGGGAGTCTTGGCTCTGGCATAGCGGGGCTAAGCAACTCCGCAAAAAAGAATACACTTGTATTGGAAGATGCTGAGGATGCTTGAACAGAGAGCTCAGAAACATTCCCAACTCACAGTGACTTTATAAGAAGGCATGTCATACCCTTTCAAATGGACAGAAAGTATGAGCCAGAATGGCAGGAAAATACGACTTATTTCCAGGCAGTATGCTAGCACATTGATTAGAGTCCAAATGAAGATAAAAAGGCTAGAGATCCAATGTACAGTGCTGGAATTGTATGTTTCTGTAGAAGATCTAATGTATTCATGCTGTCAGGTCACATACATTAGACCTAGAAACCTGATGTTTTCTTTCTTCTTTTTTCCCCCTTTTTGGAAGCACTTTGAGCAAATATATTGAATGAGACATTTGCAAGCATGGAGCCCATTAATAACACAAGCCGAATGCAATGCTGCAGTCTCATTCATACTGCTCTTGGGAGCCAAGGAAATTAAAATCCTATACGTTTCTTTTCTGCACTGGGGAAATCAAAGCCAAACCATGAGATGGGGCTGATTAGAGACAGGTGAAATGTCTGTTTGTTTTTAAAGCTTTACAGCTCTCATTTTGATAGTCCCTAGATTTTCCAAGTGCATTCTGCAGATACCAGAGGAGAGATGGCTGTAAGAGAAGAAAACAAGTCTGAAGACCATCTGAGAATCAAGACCTTTTAGATGCCAAAGAACAAAAGATGCTACAGTAAAGGCTCCCTGCTGACAGTTGGAGGAGACACCCATCTTGTACTTAGTGTATTCCCCAGGCCACAGATTTGTAAGACTGTGAACCTGTAGTCTAATTTGTGCTAAAATGACAATAACGAAAACTAAAACCTTCCACGAGTCTAACAGAATGAGGAAACAGTAAACCAGACAATAATTATGAAATTCTGCATATGCATATACTGTGTACATAAGATTAACTCATCTATACATGGATATGTTGTTACAGCAGATAATACACATCTTACTCAAGGTGCACAAAGAGCCACATCTGTGCATATATAATCCTCGGTACTGATCCTTCTCCAGGCAACCACTGTAAATCAGGATGCAGATGTCCATTAGTTGAGTATTAAGTCGGCAGACAGACATCAAAATGACTTTGTGACGAATCTGATGTTCTCATCTAAATAAACCGTCTTGTTTTATAACTGCTTCCTCCAGTCAACCTCATATGATATCCTAGACTTGCTAACGTTCTTTTTATTGCTGCCATCTGATTGTATAACTCTCCACTGATAGCAGCTCTTCATATTGCATTGATTATAAAGAGAACAGGAAAATGAACAAAATGTACTCATTCTGTTTATAGTTTGAACTATAATTTTGTGGCCCTCCTTGGACGCCTTAACAGAAGAATCAGATGCACTTTTCTCCATGTTTGGCAACATGCTCATAATTTGGCTGGGAACTGTGTCCAAGTTTACTCAGCTCTTGTGCTTGCCTGCTTTCATGAATGGCTTTTTTTTAGGACATAGGAGATGGACAGGGCTCCTAATGCAACTCTCGAGACATAGCAGGAGCTTCTATTAAACAGAGAATGTCCAAAGAAGAAAGGTTGTTCATCAACCCTTGATAAACACCCACTGATGTGTGATTGGGGTATGAAGGTTCAGACATGATATATGAGAGAGGTGGATGATGAGGTACTTGGCAGAGGTTATATTTACCCTCCTAGTTAGCAGCCTAGGGTTATTACTATTCATCAAGGTAAGCGGGGGTCACAGCCTGCTTCTATTGACAAACCTTACTCCCTTCCCCATCTCAGCATGCTGCAAGCTTTGTCTTTTCTTGATTTGAAAGGCTGAGATGGACAGTTGACTCATTTTCAGCTGTGAAAAAGCTATTCTCTTGCTTTGCTGTCATTTGGTCAATTCAGTGGTGAATGACTCAAGATTACAGTAGCCTGATTAAATGAGAAGTTTAAGGTAGTGTGAATCTGAATTTTTTAGAAGCAGAAAGAGAAAAAAAGGAAATTATTTATTTATCTCTCCTTCCATAATAAGAATTCTTATTTAAATTGAAATAGTTTTTATAAAATCACTTATTTGCTTTAGGGCTAAGTGGTAGAAATCTTTTCTATATAGCAAGGAAAACCCTTCAACCAATCTATTAACTACTCAAAAAGCTGGAAAGTGTGCACCCAAGTTTTTGTGGGAATGTGGGTTTTTCCTGTATCACTATCGAATTTCTCTGTATATGGCTGTGTAAAAAGGCTAATTAGAGGAAAGGAAAACTGAACCCAGTTTCCTCAGTTTCCCTCTTTGCTGAACAGCCATATTCAAACCCGTGCACTTGTCCTGTTTTTGTTTTGTTTCTGTAGTCTTTGTTGACTGAGGTTACTCCCAAGGAGATTTCATGGCGTTTTTTCCCAGGCCAAAAAATCCCACCGTTCTTGCAGTGGTCCATTAGCCTTTATTATCCTAATGATGTACTTAAACTGCAGAGAGGGAGATAACGCTAGACACCAAGAAAAAAATCCAATCCATCAACAAAAATGTTGCAATAATAAGGGTAGTGGAGAACTAGAAAGCTGTAGGACGTCACTTGTGGATGTGCCAACTGATGCCAGCCCAACTCCCATCAGTACGAATGAACCTGCCTTCAGTCAAGCTATCAGGTGCACAGTCTGTCAAGTTTTTGTCCAGTCTTGTTTTCTAAGGCAAGGCAAAAAATTGTCATTGGCAAAATAAAGATTAAATAAAGCATGAGTAATGTGTATGTAGATCTGGAAGATATCTTGGCACCAAGATAATTTCCTGCTCTGACAGATTTAGAAGTGCTCAGGTTCCTGCTGCGACTGGAAAGTTGCTTCAGAACATCTTTCCTGTGATGCTCAGAAACCTTCTTCATGTTTCCACCCTCTATTTACTCACAGCCAGTTTGATTCGGGGCCAACATTGTCCTTTAGCTTAAATAACTGTCTCCCTTCCCTGGGGGTTTACCTGAACTATTTATAGAAAGCAGTCCTTTTCCTAGCCTTTTCCTCCTTTTCCTAGCCTAAACAAAGCTATTGTAGTTTCTTCTCCACTGCCCTGATTGCCCCACGTCTTCCTCTGCACCTGCTCCATCGGCCAGATCCTGGCTGGTCCCAGTGCCCCACACAAGGCAGGGACCTCCCTTCTGCCTCCTGGATGCACCGACTTCGTACCCATCTTGATTTTCAGCTCTCGTTATGCTCGTGGTTTATTTATCCCGTGATCTTTAATACAGCCACATCTTTCTTTTCTTTTTCCATTTGCAATTTTTTGAGCCCTGTTTATCACAGAAGCCTCTGTTGTTTGTCCCTCATCTCATTTCCATGCCATCTTTATCAGCAGAAGGAGGTATGTGGATGGGCAGTGGTACAGAGATGCTATTTTGGGATTTCTATTGCTATGACAATATAATTTTCCTGATTTATTATTGAAATCCTAAAAATAGGCTCGTTGACACCTCAGCCTGGGCTTGTTATCTGTGATTCCTTTATAGCCCTTGAGAAGGTGCGGGTTCGTCTCATCCTCAGACCCGTGCCTACAGTTGGTCAGAGGGAAATTTTGGAAGTGCCTGTTTTTCTTCAGGGAATATGAAATGAGGCCAGGGCATGAGCCGAGGATTAGTCATCTAACTTTTAGGCACCCTGAAGTCAGATAAGATGAATTTCAATGTTATATAGAAGTTTGCACATCAACAAGGTAGTGATGACTTTTGGGTAAGCCAGTTCTAGCTGCTGAGTAGCAGATCAGGAACTGCCAGACAACAAAATAAATGTCTTTTCTGAAGATGACATTCTGTCCCGTTCATTTTGGGCACCTGCATATGAAAACAGAATGAGAATTTCAAACCTCCTCAGCATTATCCGAAATCTGGTCTTTTTAAAGCCTGGTATTGCCTAGGAGGAAGTGATGTAACACTTCTGAAAATGCCTTTTATTGTGCCTGAAAAAATCTAGTGAGTTTGAGGTGGGTCACCGTTAGCCCTGGGCTAGACACGTCCTTGCTCTGCTCTTACAACACGTCCACCAGACCAACACCTCCTTCCCAGGACCCCACCTGGGCATCTCTGCTCTGACAAGGATGGACCAGTCCTCAGTTTCCCTCTGCTGCGGCTGCCAAGGGGGGCTGCACCCCTTCCCTCTTGTCTTCATAAAACCTGTACATCAGGCAGTCATCACAAGGTAAGGGAGAGGCACATAAATCCTTGGGCTGCTTGTTGTGATGGAATCTGGGCAAGAAAAAGGACTTGGAGTTCATGATGGAAAATATTTTTGAGAGCAGTTACTCTGGGGCAGCGACTTTGCTCAGCAAGCGTAGGAATTATTTTGGTATACAATAAATCTTTGTAGTTCCGCAATCTCACTTGTCAGCTCTCCCAACGAGCATCCTCCCCAGTCCAGAGCCTGACAGGTTTAGCTTTGGATACCGTGCCTAGCTGGGCTGTTATGTATTCATTAAATTTTTCCCCTGTTACTTATATAAGCCTTCCATGCTATGTAAACTGAAAATATGTAAGCTGAAAACATTTCTTTTTGTTTACAGGGAGAGAGAGATTGCCCCGCATATGCATGGGAACAGCTTCATCCTAGACATCGTGTTTACTTACAAGTGCCTCAAGTCGAGGCACTGACTTTGAAACCTCCTGCTATGAATTTTGAGCCCTTCCCCTGAATATCCCCCCAGGCAGATGCCTGAAGAAAGCTCCCCACTCCTGGAAGTGTTATGGCATGGGTAAGCTGATGAGTCAGGACAAGAAAAACCAGCATCTCAATTTTAAAGTTTACTAACAAACATGACTCCACTGTAAAAGAACTGGTTTCATTTGCCTCTCGTGGCAGTCACCAACTTAAGGCCAGCGGCGAGTTAAGAACTGCTCAGATGTCTTCGGATAACTTCAGTGAGAGTCTGCTGGCACATTTCAGTACAGTGAAAACAACACAGAAATATTTCAGGGCAGATTATTAGCAGAATGGGAAAAAACCTACGGATGTATAGTAATTAATCTTGTCCCTTGAAATTTGCTTATGCTATTTCTTTCCTTCTTTAACCTTTGTTTAAAATCTTCA
>NW_009600907.1:120979-121920 GCF_000690535.1 Cariama cristata
TAGAGAGCTGGGAGGACATTTTAAATAAATGTCTTAGTCCTGAATACATTTCTGAAACAAAAGAAAATAAGAACAAAGCATTTTGAGCCTGACCGTTCATGGGTGTCACCTTGTTTTTAGATCATCAGTTAAATGCAAGTCCAAATGCTAATAATTGTGTGGCTAAATATCCAGTTTCTTTAATTTACTAGATCTTCAGTTTATGCTTTAGTTTAGCACTCTGACTAAAGATTATTTAGAAATCAGTTTTCCATTGGATGCATAGAATTTTATTTCAAGTGGGGAAGCAGTGGATATGTTCACTTTGAAAAACAATTATTTGCAGCAAGATGGCAGATATTCTCCTGCAGAAATTGCTCTTTATCCATCATGGAAAACACCAAATTTTTTTTTGGAAAAAGTGCAGCATATTTGAAACCACCACAGCGATTTTTCCCACTCAGCTTTGTCATGAGTGTCTTTAAATAGGAAGTATTGCTTTCTATAGACGGTTTGAGTTAATCATTTCCCCTTACAAACACACTGGGAGACACGTTTAGTCGGACGTTCGGAGGAGCGGCTCGGTGCGATGCGAATGGAAAGCTACCGGACTGGAAACAAGGGCAGAGCCTGCAGTTGCAAACCGCAGGACTGTGCATGACCTAGGAAGGAAGCAAAAGGATGTTTCCGAAACCCATAGCATATAATAATTCACTTTAATCTTCCGTTGTTGTCTTGCCTCTATGGCAGGGAAATAAAAATGAAAAAACTCCAATTGAGATTTACTAGAGCCTCCTGCCTTTCTGGCTGTCAGCTGGAGGAGCAGTGCTCTCCGGCAGCAATTGCTGTAGATAAAGAGCTACCTCCAGGACAGCGTTGGACGAGCTGTGCTGGGCCACACAGACCCTTGGTTTGCCCTTTGGAAAGAGATTCGGGCACATTATTTCATCAGGCAAGTGTTG
>NW_009600907.1:121951-161192 GCF_000690535.1 Cariama cristata
AGGGAGATGCCTGCTCCCAGGGCTGTGGACCCCTTGTCTTTCAGTACCCTTAAATGGAAAAATTCCCCCATCAAAATAACTTTCGAACAAATAAAGACCTCGTTTCATGCAGCAGAGGAGAGACCATGTTCCTAGCAGGGATATGGGACTATCAGCTTTAGTGAACAATCTTTCAGCCTCTAACAATTAGCACGTCACTAAACACTTCTGAAATTTCCCCCCTTTTTTTGTACGTCTCAAATCACACTGAATTGTAGATGCCTGATGGAAATCTTCTGAGAGCAAAACAACCAACAACAGACATTTCTTGGTTCCCATTTCCATAGCCTGGAAATGCAGCTAGTGTTACCAGGCTGGAGAACGCCGTTTGCCAAGAGGCAAAAAGCAAATCGCTATTTAAGACATCATCAAACTCCCATTGGGCCTCATCACCTCCGACAGATTTGTGAGTCACTAAGAGGAAGTATTTTACTGCTATCCTGTTTGGTCAGCAGGTGGAAGGGAAATAGCTCTCACAAACCCTGGAAAAAATTAATTTAACACGACTTCAATTTCAGCATAGCCTTAGTGCTTTCAGCCTCAGTCTCACCGCTAGTTTCATGTAGTGCCAGCAGTTTTCTGGATATTTTACAGAGGAGGACAACAAGGCAAGATCCTTGGCATAAAGAAATCTTTTTAACCCTATGTAATTTTTATGCTACTTCCCAAGTTTTCATCCAGTAGTATCTTCCCCCAAAACATAAAAAGCTCTTTTCTCTTGTTAATTTTTCCTCTGATGTTTCAGAATTTTTACTTCTGCTCTCCAAGAAATTTTGCTGCAAGATGAAAACTATTACATTTTCTTAAAACTACAGGGTAGGATTTAAAACAGACTTGGATAGTTCATAAACTTTTCAAAAAGGATGAAATTCGCCTCTAAAGAAAAAAGAAATTGCAGACATCTCTCTTTCTCATAACCCAATGAAAATAGGATAATGAACATTGCTGAAGAAATCTGAGAAAATTATTTCACAATAGGATTTTAGGAAAGACAAAAAAGTTCGATTTCTACGAAGAACATTTCCTAGTTGAAACCCCAGCCAGCTAAAGCAGTAGTGGACAAATTATAATATCCCTCACTTCATGAGCCTTTTAAGAAAATGAGCTCTTCTGCTATAATATTAACTTGTTTGCCAAATTAATTTCCAGGCTGCTGTGCTCCTTTGCCAAAGACTTCACCAAGATTCGGCAAGGCGAGAAGTGAATGTCAACACTGCAAGACATGGTGATCATACACAGCACCCAAACTGGGCACCTTGCTGGGCTCTCTGCTTGCCCTCAGCTTCATCACAATGTCAAGGGAACAACACAGGCATGAGAAATGAGGTTTTTGATGCTGCCATCTCTGCTTTCCCCTATGACAGATAACCCGTGGGGTCTACTGGTGAGGTTTCCCTCCCTGGTGATGAGGAAGACCTCAAGTGTGCAGAGAAAGCATCCAAGAGAGGAAGGCTGTGTGTTTTTGAGAGAACTCCATAATAGAAACCAAGCCCTGAATATCCACCAAGCATTCAGAATGCACTAATGACATTTAGACTTGACTTACGTATGTCTCTTGTGTTACTGTGGTCGGTCTTCTACATTCCTCATGGTCCTCTAAAAGATAAGAATAGGATAATCCAGCTTCTCAACTAAGCCTTTAGCTTTAAAGACCTTTTAGAGCCAATTTTTCTCACTGTTTATACATTTCTGGTTCAGGAGATATCCACCTCAGAACAACAATGAAGAAACAGGTCCATTGTTCAGTAAAGTATATAAAAGCTCTAAAGTTTCCTTAAAGATGTTTCAGCGTGATACATGATCTTGGGTGCTCAAATCTGAGACATATAAGAAACATTTTAAAATATTCTTAAATAAATGAAGTCACTGGGTCAATTCCAGCCAAGCTGATGAGAGAACAATGTATAATATAGAGAATGACCCTCTGACTCTCCTCATGTGCTTGTTTCTGTAACTGCATCCAAAGAGAGGATTTTGGAAAGTCCTGCAATGTTTTGACACACGCACACATTTCATTTTCAGGTTCCACCTGGGACTTGTAGTAGCCGCACAGAAAGGAGAGCAATTGTTTTTGTGGTTTTTTTCTGGCTCGGACCACAGGCTGATGCACCAGAAGTCTTACGAGAAATTCTACTTTGTTGGGATTTCCTGCATGATTCTGCACACAAAAGCAGCCCAAGCGATTCAGCTGACACAGTTATTGGAACCTGCAGATGATTTTCCCAACACAGATTGATTTGGGAACCTCTGCTTTTCACCCACTACTCTTTGTTATATCCTACGTACTTCCTGTATGATATAATTTGGACATATTTTTTTATGAAACATCACTAAGTGTTATGAAGTGCCATTGTATCTTGCTAAAGCACTGTCAGGCCAAGGAGAGCTGTATTTCAATTGCCAGGAAGAGATTTCAAGTTACTGAGATTTAACAAGTTACCATGCATCAGCTGAGCTGTAGGAAATCTCCACGTGCTTTTTTTTCGTTTTCTGCATCTGTGGCAAATGCAAAACAAGGCATCTTGTTTTAAGCCTGTGTCACTGTGTGCTGAACAAAGTTACCTTGCAGTAACCACAGACCATGCTTACACACCCCTATAGCTAGCGGGTAGTAACTCATTAACCACCGGAACACGAGGCTGAGCATCTTACGCTTGGAGTGCGAAACACATCTTGAAATCTCAAGAAGGATCAGCACATTGCTTTGCATCTTGCATTGATTTGCAGAGTCAGCGGCTTCTGATCATCTCCAACAGCAACATCCTAAAGCACCAGCTCATACTTCATGATGAGACATGACCAGACCCCCTGTGCCCACCAAGGAGGTGTGTAGCATCGCCAGTCTGACACCTCACTCTCTTTAAATATTTCCTTGTTTATATAGTGATCAGCAAATCACTGTCAAGCCTAAGCTGCTCTCCTTCCAAAGAGTCAGTAAAGGCAAAAAAACCCCCACCCCAAAACCCAACCCCAATCCACCTGGGTTTTGGACTGGGAGGTTTGCAAAACAAAACTCTTTCACTCACTAATGGATGTGCATGGGGCTTTTTCATGCTGCTGCTTAGACCAGCGCTGCTCCATTTAGTCTTTACTTTCCTTGGCATCACCTGCACCCTGCGCTTCCAGTGCAAACCTCTGCACCAGCTAGGGGCAGGGGGAAACGAAACGAAGGAAAAAATACACTTATAAAGCAAAGTTAGGACAAGCTTGCCACTAGGAAAATATTTAGCATGCATAAATAGAAAAAAACCTCTTGATTAGAAAAATACCCACAAAAAACCCCAAACCAGCATAAAACCATACAAAGAGACAAACTAAAGTACTGTGATTACAGTGAGTAAATAAGAATCATTCTGGGATCAAGAACACATTAATGTACTTAGCAAATGAAAAGGAAGGAGATTTCATTCTCTCACCAGCCTCATTTTATTTGCACATTGAAGAGATCAAAGCTGACCGGCTGGTATTCTGAGACTACACTGAAAGTACCTGGTGTTTTTCCTGATAAATGTCCATTTTAGAGAGTAAAGCTGATGTATCTCTCTCAAAAGCCTAATGGGAGAAACGCTGCAGTGAGCTGGTACCTGTCAGGGCGCTCGGGAAAGCTCCGTCCCTGGGGAGCGGAGAGGGGAGGTCTTGCCTTGGGGGAGACAGAAGGAACAGGTTCCTCCTCAAAAATCTCTTTCAGTCCTCATTTTAAGACTTTTATGGAGCTTTGATATGGTGGTTGACATTGGCAGATTTTCCCCCCCAAATAAAGAGCCGAAATTGAAAAAAGCCAGCCGGCCGAATATCCCAGTTTAATTGCAGTAAGATGATACGGAACTGAACAAGTTAAATCTGAATTACTGCAGTATTACTCCTAAAAGGTTTACTGTATGGTGTGAGTCACAGTGTGGTTTGGTCTTTTGTCTATGCAGTTTGCAATGTTGGTGTTTTTTTGGTAGAAGCAGAAGACTCATCAAAGCAAATTAGACTGATGGCTTTATCAAGCCCAGAACGGCCAGCCTGGCAGGGCTGTACGCCTATCGATCCCACAGAAAGTGAGAAAGCCCTGTGAAAGCACATCCCCCTTGGGGCAGCAATATCCTTTCGAGGAAAATTCTTTCCTGATCCTTGCTTTAAAGAAGTGATCTGAGATTAATGTAAAGACCAGTTGTCATTTTGGTTATAAGAACTGCTAATGGCTTTACCAGCTTTTTGCATTTTCTACAAATTAAGCTTGTATTGTGAACTTTTCTGTTAAGCACAGAACAGTAAAGAAATAGTCTCCTCCAAATGGCAAAGCCCAAACTGAGTCACTCATCAATTCACTGCTAATTGTCAAATGTGTTTATTGCACGGGAGAATTGATAACCTGTAACAAGACGTGATGGATTTAGCCAGCTGCATTTCTGCAATTTCAGGCTGGTGTATGTCCAACAGAAACCAAACACGAGTACAAAAAAAAAAAAAAAGAAAAAAAAATACAGTAGTGTTGATTCAGCACTGGTGTATTTGCTTCTCCTGATTATTTCTGTAATAACAAGTGTCTGATAAGTGGGTTAAAGACCGACTGAAGGAGATGGGATCGGAAAAGAATTGCCATTATGTTTGTTGATATTCCTCCAGTTAATTTGAAATGTAGGCAAGTCATGGAATAATTTTGACTGGCAACATATTTCATGAGACTCTCCTTCTCAAGCTGAAAAAAGAGAACACGCTGTCTGTATTAGCAAGCACGCAACGTATTTAGAGAAGTAAATGGAGTCAGAATGAATACTGCCTACATGAGAAATAAATGGAGACAGAATCCGCAGTGGAAAAAATGTCTGCTTCTGGCAGACATGTGCATTGCCCATGGCATTGGAGCAGCTCAGTGTAAAAGTCATCTGTTGCAAAACCCCGGGCACAGCCCCCTGCACTTGCCCATCACTCACACGATGTCCTTTCCTTTCCAGCTGAAGTTGGAGGTGCCTGTCCATCCCTCTGCCTTTGGGACACGGCCACTGCCCGACTGCCCCAGCCTGGCCACGGCACACGAGGACAGCCAAGGGTAGGGCTGGAAGGGGCCAGCTCAGAAGTTCAGCTACTGAAACTGGAGAAGCCCCCGCGGGGGAGACACCCAGCTCCTGATGTATCAGGGCTTGAGGACAGTGTGGTGGCACCCTCATCTGGTGATCTTCTCTTTATTTTTCCTCTTTCATTAGCAAATTTTCTCCTGCCAAAATCTTGCCAAAAAAGTTAGCCATCCCAAATACTGGGAACAACTCACATGATACTTGCAGCTGACCACATCCTCCTCAATCTTTCCTCATCTTGGCATATTCAGCTTATGAGCTTTCAGAGAACAATTCACTCCTTGCCCAATGGGACTTGAATCCAACCACCATTCCCAAGCACTCCGGTAAAAATCGGGCATGATTTGTGAAAACCTAGTATGGTCTTAAAAACCCAAGATGTTCTGATGATGCCTGACTAATGAATGGCTGGTGGCCAAAAACAGCTAATGAGACATGACCATGTTAGTCCTACAGAAATCACAGTGATTAATCATACAACCAGAGGAGCACACATAATGATAGAAGGCAATGGACATCTTCACAGAAGACTCAGATATCTTTCCAGAGGATAATTCATACAGGACACAAGATTACTGAGCCTCAGACACTGAACTTCATGAAGGCTTTTGATCTGTGCCACATGAGGTTAGATTAGAAAAGGCATGAAATGTATACAGTCTCTTCAAATTGCAGGAAAACTTTTCCTGGATGACAAAAGAAGATATGAATCAAGAAGATTTCCTCAAGGAAAATCTCAAAGTTCAGGGTTTTGACAGTGCCCCCAAATACAATTAGGATGTGGTGAACCTTGGTTTGCTCTTGAATTCACCTGTGTGAACTGAAATTGGAAATAGAAACACTATAGCAGCTTCCTGCACATATTTTCAGCCTGGATTTCATTAATATCTTCCCTGAGCTGGGATTATTTTGCTCATGTACAGTGCTCAAATCTGTTCGGACTTTGTTTGGAAGCAGAAAAACCCTCTAATGGAGGCATCCTGTATAACCTAATAGAAAATGATAGTCTTCAACAGCTTTTCTTTTTTTAAAACAACTATTAAAATTTAATACATAATCATATCCCACTATGGAATTCTGTAAGAGTGTTAAAAATAACCCAAGAGGAAGCATAAAAGCACTTATTAAATTCTACAAGTATTTACAGTAATTTCTGCATATGACTCTATTAAATTTCCATGGCACACTCAGTCCCATTTCTACCAAGTCCCACAGAATTTTTCCAAAATGGTCATCTCTTTCTTTCCAGTTTCGATGAACACAGGAACAAAGCAGCCTGCTTCTTATCTGATATCTGACTAGATCAACACCAGTGGCTGCAAAATACAGCACCAGGCTCTCGGCTGGTGAAATTAAGCATAAATCTATTGCCTTCAAACCTGGGCTCAGGGACTCCAGCTCCTCCTCTGCCTACAGCTCGCCTCAGTATAAATCCCTGCATCTCCTGCTTTTGGCTCCCATTCACCACTTAGTCAACCTGCAAAGCTATTGTTTTGAACGTCGGTATATTTTAGTAGCTGGAAAATTAGCTGCATTGGTTCATAATTTATGGGAGGGGTTTCTGAAATGTTATTCCCCCTAACTTTTTCTGCTGGAGATGGATGGGACGGCCAAGGACTGAGGTCATTGACGCTTTCTGTTTAGCAGGAGAGGGGGAATTTGCAGCGCTTTCCAGCAGACCCGTCTCCCAGTGACTGTCAGGGTTGTGCAACTGGATGTCTCCATGATGCCCTGGAAAGCTACAGCCCATCTCTGCTAGCGATGCTCTTTCCGAAATAGACTCTGTGCTTGAAAGAATGACACTTTTTGACTTCCCAGACGCAAAGGCACAATTGTTTCCATTACAGACCTTGTCTGATCAGCCCAGGTTGTGCTGGCCCCGAGGAGCTGCTGTCTAGAGACCGTGCAACTGGGCTGTGAGGATGGGTCATGCTCTGTACAGTCGGTTGCCAAAAATACTTCTGGGAACAAAGACACTCCTTGGTTTTTCTGCAACTGAAGTAAATCTTAGACAAAAAACCCAGAGGGAGCTGTTGGCACACATCATGCAGCCATCAGACAGGAATCCTGCTTGCAGATCAGCCAGCTTCTTGACGGGCAGGAGTTTAGAAACCATTTAGCACATGAAAGCTGGTGAATATGTGTGTGTGTATATGTATGTATATGAGAGACTTATGCATAGGGAAACCGGGCTAGGCATATCATTTTCCAAAGCTGAAAATGTGTCACTCAGCCATAATTGCTAAACCGAGAGCAATCAACATGATTGCTTTAAAGATTGTGATAAGGAGTTCAATGAAGGCTCTTAGAGGTACTTCTACCCACAGTTGTGGTTTTAATAGGGTGGTTCTGGCTAGTGGCTGAATAGATGCGACTGCATGGAAGTGGTGAATGACAGTATATTCTTTTGAAAACTTCACTCAGTAACACACTGTCTTTGCAGACTGCAAACTTCCCAACAGATGAGGGTGCCTTTCGGATACTGAAATGTAAACAGATGCTCCCCTGCAATTAAGTCTAGAGGAGTTGCACATTTGCATTGATTTTGCACTTGCTAGTAGAGTTCCTCCAAATTACTCCCAGACAGTAACTTTGCCCGTCGGAGAGCACAGAGCTGAAGCAGGAAATGTTTTCAGAGCAGTTGCTCATTATTTTGCAAATGTCCTTGGGATAGGCTGCTCCCCCACAGCTACTTTGTGAACCATCGGCAAGAGCAATGCCACTTGAAATACCACTGAGGCAAGAAATAAAATCACTAAACTAAACACAGATCAGAGATCAAAGGCATTCTGGGGATCTGCTGTCATCATTTGTGTATCTTCAGCAACCGCTCAGCTCTTCCTGGTGAATGACCAGTGTCCGTGCGACACCAACCGCTGTGAAAGGGATGGTGTTCAGGGAATTACGGCAGAGCAATTGCAAGGGAGCTTTGACTTTCGGTGTTGTATTGGCTTGCCCATTAACTGCTTGATGGACTTTGGTTTTCTCAGATGGGTTTTCTGCTGGGCACTTCCCCTTACCTCTAAGCTACACTGTGTGTTATACAGTTTTGCTTGGCTTGCATCTAGTCCTGGCTTCACCACAGGAAAAGCTTCATATCAACAGGCCGGGTATATATGAATAAGGTTTACCTTCCTTGAGTTATTTATGAACTAAGAACACAACCCTCGGCAAGGCAGCAATGCCTCATCTCAGACACGATTCCTTAAAAAGCAGCTTCCTTCTTTTCCAGATGCAATTCATTCTCCTAAAAATTGGATTTCTGCTCCCAAGTGCCTGGTTCACAGCTCAGACCGCAGAGGATGGAAGTAGCACGGGAGAGCAAATCCCTTCTCAGCACCCGGTTGTGTTTTCAAAGGGAGCCAGGCAGACACCCCTCAAATCACACCCACGGCATGGCTCATGCACAGTCCCCCCACCCCACCACATCTGTTATTGCTTCTCCTGTCTCTGAAGGAGCTGTGGAAGCGCTGTTGATAAACTCATTAACATAAATTAGTGCAGAATGCCATTTGCATGAGATGGCTTCAGTTCTACACTGGGAGCAGCCATCGTTTGTGACAGCAGCACCATCCTCCTCTGCGAGCCACAGACGCCTGCATGCTGACCTGCACCTGGGGACGCTGACAGCACACCTTCCTCCTCCTCCTCCTCCTCCTCCCGGAGAAGGAGAGATGTCATTGCCACACAGGGCGTCTTGACAGGGACATCTGTCACCTTGAGAGATACGCTGCTGGTGTCACTTCAGGGAGTGAGGTGGGAGGGGGGACACAAGTACCACGATGCTCTGTTGGGCTTTGTCCCTTGCTTTTCAGGGCATTTGGAGCAGGCATGTCACCTCCTCACAGCACTCCATCTCCATCTCATGAGTTCTTCTTTTACCATCATTTTACCATCCCACACAGAGTACAAGGGGCTTCAAAACCCTCAGAGAGTATCTCCACCAACGCACAGGAAGAGCTGTGTAGCAAATGCAAGTGATATAGATTGTGCTTTGATTTTATACTCCATAAAAGTCCATTCCATCTTGGAAGGAGAAACAAAGAAGTGGGGAATCCAACTGTATCCCTTGGAAATCGCCCAACTGACTCCAGAGGAGGATCAAATCTCCACAATGCAATAAAGCAGGCAAATGAAAAAAGATTCTGTAATCGAGGTGAAGTCCAAATTTCCTCCATGTCAATGGGAAAAGTCACTGGCCTCTAGTCAAAAATATGTTCTGTGCTGACCAAGTAAGTAATGCACAGGATCAGAAGCTGAGCAGTTTTGGAAAGATTGTACAGTGGGAGAATAAAGGGCTAAACTGATAATCCTATCAGGAAAATATAACTTAATCTGGAGCTACATATGAAAGACTGAATCCAAATCATAGCAAATTCACCAAATTTGCCTCTATCTGCTTCTTGTGCTGACAGTGGAATTGGCTGCCCAATGTTTTGTGTCTAATTACCTCCATTACAAGCAAAGTACACAGCTTTTCTTAGAAGAGAACATTTTTTTTCCCTGAAAGTTTAATCCTCATAAGAGGATTCCCATCCTGTCCTTGGCAGAGTCAGAAATCAGGTTTTTCACATCTCCCTTAGCAGAAAAAGGAATTTCTACAGGATTCGCATCTGCATGCTGGTGCTTAGCAGGAGCTCCTTGCACAAAGCTCCTCAGACTCATCAGGGAACTAAGCCAAGCTTTGCTCCAGTTTTGTGCCCTTTCTTTTCACTTTTTTTCCATTTATTTGCTTTTGTTTCTGTTTCTCCTAGAGACCCCTCATGGCCTGTTAATGGCAGGAGCCTGGGAATTAAGTCTTTTGGGTGCTGAACTGAAATATGCTCCACTACCCTGACTCGGAGCTGCAAACCTCTCCCCGAGGGCTGGGGCCAGTCTGTCGCGGGGCACTGCCAGAAGCAGCCTGGCAGCATCCTGACCTGTGGCACTGAGCATACAGATGTCCAGATAACATCGTTTCACTTTAGTGGATTAAAAAAGAGCAAACCTCAGACTGCCTGGGCCCTGGAAGAAGCAGTTCCACCAAGCCTGGCTTAAAGTTTTACCGTATGTATGAGGAATATAACCGAAAACACAGATGCTTATCTAACCAAGCCCACAGGCACACACAGCAAATAAAAAAGCCATTCATTCACTCGCCTTTGCTGCTGCTGAAGGAAGCTCACTAACTATCCGCAGCAAACAGAGATGTTTTACAGGAGCGAGGATGTCAGCACTGGATTAACTCTTTCTTTTGCGAGGGATGCACATCGCTATTCGGTGCAATTCCCTCCAGCTGCCCCAGTCTGGAAGCTGCAGCCCGGATAACGGAGCCATGAAGCATTTGAAGGATACGAAAGGATGCATGGGGAGCTCACTAGAGAGAGCAGGACAGGCCACTGACGAACCGGTAATCCTGTGTGCATTCACCTCCAAACAGCTTCATCGTCCCTGTGCCGCCCCAGCCCAGGTGTTGGTACCTCCCTGGGCAGAGCCATCCTCCGTCCACACCAGTGAAGCAAACGCCTCCGGTGTCACCCACGGGTCTGTGCCGAAACCTGACCCAGCTCTCCCTGCCCCCAGACACGCACAAATCGATGGGATAAATCCGCTGGATCAATTAGTGCCTCAAGCTGTCACAGCAGAAACCAACACACTAATGAGAGACCACGTGAGTCTATGCTATTAAGCTACCGGTCCTGCTGATGTAAAGTGCCATGTAATAACAAATAAAACTCGTCAGTGCCTCTGCTGTGAAGTCATCAAGCAGCAAATAATTGAGGAGGAAGAAAAACAGCAGCTCACAGTTGGATGGATTTTATTTTCACTCGCTTTAAAGAGACGCCTTTCTTTACAGGGGCTCTCTATGACTTCTTCACAAGACGAGCACACCTTTGGCTCACCCCCAAACGAGCCAGGAGCCCCATTTCCAGTAGAGGTGAGGGTGCTCGGCAACCAGAGAGGAAACACCGCACCGCTGATATGGCTGGAAGTCATCGATGCTGCGACGATGTGGACACTTCCCAAAGGGTGAATGGGAACAAGCTGGCCCCGAGCTGTTCATCTCCCACTGACGCTGGCAACTCGCTTTCCCATTCAGCAGTAAAAGTTATAAACAACTTGTATCGGGGGAAACAATAGGTTTAAGGATGAACCCTAGCAAAAGATAAAAGCGGGATACTCATGCCCAGTATAACGGTACATAATGTTCTGCGAGCCCTGACTGTCCTCTGCAGCTTTCAAGCTCTTATGGCATCGGATCTGTCTTTAAAGCTGTTTGCAAAGCATCTGCCGCTGTGAGTATCGAGGAAGGACAAGCACAAAACAGGCTTGAGCCACTCTGGGGTTTGAAGCCACTCAGTAAAAATAAGCTGAAGCACCATCAGCTCTCCATTCAACAGCGGCAGTTCTTGGAAATGAATGAAGGAAAATAAAGCGCATGTTCATTTGCGTGGTACATAGCAGGGCGGCTTTTTGAGAGGAAAGCATTTAGATCCCGGGCTTTGTAACGGCAGCTATGAAGTTACCTCCTTGCTCTGAGGCTCTGTACCTCTGTAGGATATTGTTGGTTGCAATAGCGGGGCCACATCCCACCCGGT
The DNA here is from genome assembly GCF_000690535.1 of Cariama cristata. Taxonomy (NCBI): domain Eukaryota; kingdom Metazoa; phylum Chordata; class Aves; order Cariamiformes; family Cariamidae; genus Cariama; species Cariama cristata. Next base: position 133,629 of record NW_009600907.1, read on the forward strand.
GACACGGGGAAGTGTCATCGCTGGGCTGCAGGGACACGCTACCTGTGACTCTGTGCAAGCAGGACGCAGTGTGGCTTTAAAGCAATGCAAGCAACACGGCTGCTAGAGATCCCCCAGACACCAGGACCCCCCCGTGCTGTGTCAGCGCTGGGCTTTAGCCAAAAATGCACCCTAAAAAGGGGTTCTCTGATGCACGCTCAGCTGAAAGCTCTCCCTGGGAGAAACACCTCCTGGTGATGCTGCCGGAGGCTGGTGGCTGCCTGGGACGGGACGATGCTCCGGCCACACGGCGCAGAGCAAAGCGAGCCTCTCCCTGCTCCCAAATGGCCCTAAATTGCTATAACTGCTGGCAAATTGCTGACCTTGCAGGAGGGAGTAGCACAGGACTTGAGCCAGTCCTCCAGTCAGTGATGTGCAAACCTGCTAACCCTTATAATAAAAGATTTTTATAAAGGCTATATCTATTCAAACTTTTATCACTCCATCGCAGTGCTGCTAAATCTCTCCAATCTCCTGAGCTAATCTGGCCTTCTTCAAACTACTTTGAGGCCAGGTGACAAGTGCAACAAGCATGGAATAAATCTTTTCCGCTGAAGAAATCCTTACTCTTTTGTGCTCTGCTTAAACAAGTGACTGTGGTTCTTCAAGAAACTGTGAGGAGCTCTCTGCACGCTTGAACCACAGGGTATCTTGCTTAGCACATATGTAATTTGTTAATGGGGTAATGCAAGCATTATTGGCTGCAGATTTAAGCATTGGGTCTGCATGAGAATTCCTTTAAGGTTGCTAATATAGTAAACGGATTGATTAATTAGCTTGCAAAGCATCTGACTTCCCGCTTTTGCGGCAGTATCTGTTGGAATCAAGTCACTTGACAGTGAGTAGAAAAAGAAATATGTGAGATGCCATACATACCACAGGCAGCAGATTCATTTTTTGACCAGCAAAATAAACATTTCAGGTCTGATCAAAAAATGTCTTGTTTGGAGACTGCTGCAGTATAATTAAATGCAGGAAAAGCAAAAAACACAGCTGCCACCTCCTCGCTCCACTGCTCACAACAGTTTGGGGGCTGGGGGGGGCAAGCCGGGCAGGCCAGGTTTTAGGAAAAATTCGGCAGGACTGAGGTCAAGTGTGCAGTACCAAAAACTGGAGCCAGAATCTCAGTCATGCTCAGCCTCCTTCTCTTGCTCACTTGTGGAAAAAAAGATCAACCCTCCAAACACTTGTTCAGCACAGCAGCTTGGCACCGGTGCAGCCAGAGAGCAGCCCAGCCTTCGGCGGGGCTCTGGGAAGGGTCTTTGCCCGCATCCCACCTTCTGCGAAATGGTATTTACTGGAGGGTTTCTGGCTGCAGGGCAAGGCAGCAGCTTGTTTAAATAAAGATATTTGCTCAGAGGAAGCTTATTAATTCTCACTCAGTGTCAGCAGCAGCGGAGAAACGGCATGACGAAGAAGTTCAAACGCTGGGGAAATACAGTCAACCTATAAACAGGAAGTGAAAAAAAAAGAAATCCCAAATCCCAAGGCATGTCCTGCCCCTCATCACCACACGCTCGGTTGCCGCCGCACTGCTGCATTTTCCTTAGCGGAGGCATCTGAAGTTTTAGTTGCTTGCTCTTAGCAGAGCCCCTGGTCCCTGGCGCAGGTGGACTCTCAGGTAGCCGCATCAACATCAGCATCTCTGCTGGCAGGACATTTTTAATCCCCAGTTCAGTCCATGTAACACTTGCTTTTGTGCTATCACGCTTCAGAGTTGTTCAGCGTATTTGTGGGGGTTACCTGGCAGGCTGTGCAAGTGCACAGAGGAAAGCATGGCACTTAACGCTTCAATGAGCCAGCGCTTGCTCCTGGTGCCACCGCGGGGGTGATGGACCCCATTCTGCACACCTTTTTTTGCCCCCCAAAAGCTTTTTTAGCCTTCGGCATTGCAGTGCATGGCAATGCCAGCTCATGCCCTCTGCTCGCTGGATTCCTCTGAGTTTGAGGGATTTTGTGCAATGATCTTTTTTAGGAACACCTGCATTTAATTCAGCCCTGCCCAAAGGACTGGGATTTTAGAAAAGCTGGGGGCACTCCTGAAGGAAAGATGCAAGCCAGGCTTATAAGATTTCTACCACATTTGGACACACGTTGCTCTTTTCTGCAAATGCCCCATCCCAAGAGCACTCCATCAGATGGGCCTGAGCACCGAACAGAGGGAGTGGGAGAGGACAGGGCAGGACTCCAGCTGGGGACAGCTGGGGACCAGCACAGAAGGACAGCATGTGGGAGATGTGATGGGATCGCATGTTGGCAATGCCCAAGTGCCAAACTCGGAGCTGGAGAGTGGGATTGAATGAACAGGGTTTGTGCTGCATTTATCTGAACCTGTTGTGCAAAAAATGGGAGCTTGATCCTACGGGATGCTGCAGCTCCAGACCCTGAGGGTGGAAAGCTGTGCTAGCTCCGTGTATTGAGGTGAGCAACAGGAAAAGCCTGGACCTGAGTGGAAAACAAACTGCTACGCAGACATTTTACACTCATTGTGGCAAAACCCTGAATCGCTTGAGCACCTCCCACCAACCCCATTGGGAAGGAGAACCAGTGTTAGCCCATCGTGCAGGCTCCGACCTCTGTGTTTGCATTCACATAACTCCTTCCATGGAAAACATGATCCGACACGAGCAGGCACTAGGTATTTCTGTAGCTTTCGAGAGAGAGCTGAGAACGATTTTTCGTCCAAGGACTTCAGAGATGGTTTTCAGACCATGACTTGATCTCGCAGCCCCTACATGGGACCTTCCACCAGATCGGGCATCACCTCTCTTCCGAGCATTTTGCTTTGACTAAACGCAAGTGAGCGTACCTGGAACAAAACCCACGGACGCTTTTTTGAGCAGTTTAGCTGCATCTGCCGAGCAGGCGGGCAGCTCCTCGCGTGGCTGCACGAAGATGTGGGGTGGCAGCGAGGGGACGACTGCTCGTGAAGAGCCAAGGGGCTGACTCATGGGTGCTGAGCCCTTGCCAGCACCGCCGGCTCCCGCTGACTTCAGCGGCTGAAAGAGTTCTCGGTGTTTCTCCCTCTTCCCTTTCGGCACAGGAATCGTTACTCATTCCGTACACAATGCCAGGTACGTTTTATTGTGGAACGGGCAATGACATGGAGCGGCTGGGCATGGGAATGCAATTGATTGGAACTCTGGATTTCCTACATGACTTCAAATTATAACAATCCCAGATATTAAGATTTTGGCACCAGGACTGGTTTGGAGGATAATTATGTGCTATGATCTAATTTTTGGGATCTGCACTTATTGCCAAATCTCTACGTCTTTCCTGTCTCTCTCTCGAGCAGTTCAAGCTGCAGGTTCCTTAACTCTCTCATCCCCTAGCTCTTTCTGACTATTTCTCTTTTTTCCTATCTTTCACTTGAGTCTTTCAGAAAAGTCTCTATCTAAACCTGGAAGAAGTCAGGCTCTTCTTCTAAGGTACTTATCATTGTAGTCCATGGGAAAAAACAGGTTAAACTGGAACAGAGTTGGCATCTTTTGAGTTTCATGCACCATTTGATTCCAAAAGTTGATGCTCCTGCAGATTTAAGAATTGGCACCAGTGTCAGGGTTTTATGGATGTACACACACAAAACCCCCCTACAACTTTATCAGTAATGATTGAAGAGCCATTTTCCTAAGTCCTTATAAGAACAAACATGCAAGTCAGGAGAACTGCAGCATCCCAGGGCTAATGTCACCTGCAGTGAAGCCCTTGTAAAGTGACTTTAGACACATGGAGAAGTGGGGACTTCAGAGGCGACAACGAAGCTTCACTGTTTTTCTGCACGCTGTTTTGGACTCCTGATGCCACCACACCTTTCTGTCTGAGATTCCTCAAGTTGAGGCAAGTTCAGCTTCAGCCTGGTCCCTGATGGTGGCTGCTGCCTTTGTACTCATTTTGCTCTGTGTAAATAACTCAGCAAACACAAAGCACGGATCTGAAGTGCAGAGGGGAAATATTTCTTGTATATCCCTGCAATGTACAGCAAATGCTTTCTCTTTCAGGCTGTGCTCACAGCCAGTAATTCATGCTCTTTCAGATAAAATTGCTCTGGATATTATCTCTGCTGTGATTCACTCCTTCACACCAAATTTAATTCTTCTGAAAGGCTGTTTCTATGACTAATCTGGGGCTTTGTGTTTACCCGCGTTAGTGAATCCTGGCAGCAGCTGAGTGACAAGAGGTGGAGGACTCACAGTTTTAAGCTTCGTGTGATATCGTCAGGAGCAGTCAGCACCGATCGATGGGGCAGGACTACGCAGAGACAGAGAGAAGCTGCACACCTGAGCCCGAAGGGAAATAAAACTGGGATACAGCTGGCATTCGTGGGTTTCCTCCTGATACTCTGTTAGGGCTGGCATTGCCATAACGTCCTCCCATTTCAGTTTTCAGCTGAAGCTGATTATGTTGGAACTAATGACTGTTAAAGTCTACCGGAATTGGAAATTATTCGTAGACCATCCATGAGCAAAGAAAAGTCCTAAAGGCACGGAGGTCTCCAGGTAGTCTGTGAGCCATTCATTAAAAGTTTCAAACACACGGAGCAAACAGGTCTGCCTTACTTCTCCAAAAAGGCAGGTGTCGAGACTGCAATTTTTAGAATGTGGGGTTTGATTTTGAGCATTTCAATTTGGGGAGACTTTGCTTCATTTTGTCTAAAAATACTCAGTTTCTAGCAGCAATAGCCCCTGTACAAGTCCCTCCATCCCTGCGCGGTCGAGCAGAACATCTCCCCAGAGCAGCAGCTTTGCCCCAGCTCCATCTGCAGCCTCAGACCTTGCTCTGGGGCACTGCGGTACCCGCAGCCAAAACGCAACAGTGTTGAGACAGTGCCTGCCCGTACCACCTGAGCTTGCTCGAGTAAATTTATTCTCATTTCCTGATAAAACAAACCATCCCCCTCAGGCTTTCTTCTAGGAAAAAAAAAAAAAAAGACATCAATCAAATACTAAAAACATGTTAAAATAAACAACATGCACTGAAAATCTGTTTTCCCTTGTTTTCTTTAGTAGGAAGTCAGCATCCTTGACAGGGCTTTGATGTGGGGATATACATTTGATGTCAGCATTGCTGACAGACAGGCCTCAAAAGGCTCCGGAGGAGGGTTTGAGTTCACACAAACACTCCCACCTTCATGTACTTCTCTGCAAGAGCATCCGAGCGCTCCCAATTGCCTGAGTCTGTAAAACCCAGACCCCGTGGTCCTGTGGGGACCGGCTCCTGCAGGCACCTGCTTGAACTGCTGCCACAAAAACTGATGTGCAAGGATTATTTTTTTGCAGTTTGGTTCCTGTTCTGGCTGGAGATTAAAACATAAAGTGTCAAAAACTAAACAGAAGTCCCCCTTCCCCTCCAAGGCACGGTAGATGCTCAGGGAAAGATTTGATTTTGCAGAGGTTTGATCTGAACCTTTGTGAAGACTCAGGTGAGTGTAAAAGCCCAGGAGCCTACAGATGGGCTTTTTAAAACTTGTGATCTGAGCAGAGTTGCAGCCACTCCCAGGAAATATCACACAGTCATCTACAGAGACATTCAAAGCACGGAGAAAGCAAGCTCTGGCTTTTTTCTTTACTGAACGCTTGAGGCTGCACAGACCTTGGGGTTTGGTTATCACGGTGGTTAACAAGGTGCCACCCTTCTCCTCTCAGCCGTGCTGAAAATCCTTTTCTAACAGCCATCATCCATCTAAAGCTGCTCAAGTCAGGAGGATTTTTTTTTTTTTTTTCTCCTGGAGTTTCAGGAGAAACTGTCCCTTTGCACAGTCCTGTGATTGCCAGTCTCCCTGTCACCTACACCACACTAATTGCAAACAGCCAAGTTCTCAAAACTCTGAAAACACAGAAAAAGGGTAAAGACATCTTAACATCAGATAAGCAGGACTCTTCACGTTTGAGTGACAGCATTCTTATTAAAAGTGAAGCTTTTGTGCCTGGGCTAGAACCAACCAACCTTTCAGCCCTGGGACTTTCAAAACAAGATCCACTTGTACCAAGCTGTTGCTTGACCATAGTGATGGTTTCTGTTGACACCAGATGGTTTTCATATAACTCAATATTTTTCTTCTGAAATAATCACATTGCCAATTGTGAATGAATTAAATTGTCTCAACCCTCACTTTCCCACCAATTATAGTGAATTATGAACAACTCTTGAATAAGAGAATCTCCCTTATAGTTATTGGTGCTAGAAGATATATTGGCCTTGTGGCCAGCTCTATACTATTTGACTGATTTATAGATCCATAACTTATGGAATTAGAGGTGATCTTTTTTTCAGAGCTTCAACTCAAAGTGGTTTCTTTTTTCTTTGAAATCACGTGGAAAATGAAGATGATAGATTTTCCCTCCATATATTTTCAGCCCTCTAATAACAAGTTGAATCTCACTTGCAGCTTTCTAGCCTGCACCCTCACCCTACATTAACTCAGGAATTCGCCATTCCAAACACACTCCATCTAAGCTGAAATGGACTTTAGATTTTCTAAAATATTGATCAACCTTTAACCCTGCAGAGAGTCACTATGAGACTCAGGAACAGCTTAATAAATATAGGTATATGGTGACTTTTTTCCACTGAAAGCCAAACCCGCAGAAGCAGGTTTTATATGAAGAACAGTTTGTCACAGAGTTATCAGCAGAAATCATCTTGCAATGAATCCTGAATTGCTGTTGCTAAAACATAGGTTTGGGTCAAATTTATTTGGTACACAGAAAAAACTCTATAACATTTGCTCCTATTTGAATAGAGTTGAGACAATTCTTAAATGATGGAAAATTTTAAGGCTATTCCTGTGTTATGACATTGCTATGTCTGACCCGAAGTCGAAATGTCGGAGTCAGAATGCCTCCTCCTATGAAGGCGTAGGTTTCTCATCAGTCCTATTGAAATTTATGGGGTCTCCATGGTTGAGTTGAGTTTAGAGGATTAATTTAGCAGGACAAAGATGCCAACTCTCCTACACTTATCTGAACCTAAGGCAGACTCTCAGATTTCTCCAGAACAAATCTGTACTTGGAATTGTTGACAAGATTAAAAAAGAAAAGCAACCCTGTACTTCAGGAGTTATTCTGGGATTGAAAAAATCCAAGAGATTTAGAGATTGAAAAAATGTTCACTAAAGAAAACAGGTCCTTTGGCTTCTTCTTCTAAAGGCAGCTAATCTACTGGAGTAGAAGGCTATGTGAAATTTTGCTGCTGTTGGGCTGGAGTTCAGTCAGATTATCATTTTTTTTAGGTTACTCTTTCTGGTAATATCTAATAAAATGAAAACCTGACGGTAAAGATACCTCTGCCTGGCCCACCTGCAAATGATGTCATGGAATTTCTCTGTTCCAGCCAAATGTCTCATTAGAGAAGAAGAGAGGGAACTATTTGTTGTGAAATAACAAAAAAAAAAGAATATTTAATAGGTCAGGCTTGCAGGAACGCCTCCAAACAAGCTGGGCCAGTTGGGGTCAGTTCAGTCTCCCAGGGCAGGAGGCATTAGTAGTATTTTCCATGCGCTAAGTACAAAAGAAAATTGGTTCTGGGTGTTCCTCCAATACCTGTGCTGCCTGCAATGATTTTTTGAAATCCTGGTATGAAGGAGCATTTGATGCTGGAGATCTTCAAATTAGGTTATGAAAAATCAGTGGCACTTTGCCTCTATTCTTCCATTTATTCTGTTCTCTGGATCACATTTTCCTTGACCCAAAAGTTACCTCTTTGCTCAGAGCTCCCCTTGCTCTAACAGATGCCCCATCAGTCGATGCTCGCTGTCAGCACTGCATGGCCACCCTTTGAAGGCACGGAGCATGACCTGCCTGAAGCTCAACACATGCTGGAGAGCCCTGAAGGGCCCCGATCCTGCAGCTCTCCAGCCTCCCTGAAGGGACGGGACAGGCTCTGCTCCTCCGGGAGCTCCGGCTCCCATGCTCGCCGACCAGCTGGGATCCTGACCGTAGCTGGGATGCAAGCACAGGGTCAAGTCCACTCTTGGCTCCCTGACATACGTGGAGAGCAAAGAGATGCACTTCCAGAGGACCCATCCAACCTCAAACAGCTACGTTGGGATGGGTGGCAATAGCCTCTGGAGATGCCCGTCTCTCTGCATGGACCACAGAATGGTGGCAGGGGAGTGAGACCCACCGTATCGCCTAATGCAGATATTGGGCACCGATATCTGCCTCTGCTGAGTTCTCCTCACCCATCTCCCACCACAGTCGCTGAAGACAGCACCGACATCCTGCACCATCACCACTTCCACACAGGGAGGGAAAGGTACAGCCGGGAGAGACACTGGTGGGACATGGCTCACGAGGACTTCCAAGTCCATCCACGACGGCACAGTCACCTCTAATGCTACACATTATTGATGGGGTCTCGGAGCCTGTGATGACTTCTGGACAGATGCCACCCAGCCACTTTATCTTTCTCAGGCTCACATTCTCCTGCCATCTGCAGACAATTATTGCAAAGCTCAAAGTCCACTGGCTCCTGAACAACATCGTCCAGTTATCCCAGTAGGCTAATTCAAGGCGGTGTGTGCTGGGGAGGGAGGGGGAGCCCTGTTATTATTCATCTCATGAACGAAAGGTGCTCGACTCTGGTTTGTTTTAATGGCGCAGTAACCACAGGCTAATATTATTAACTGGTCCTCAGCAGCATGCCAAAAATCCAGTCCTGTTGTGAGAGGAAAAAAGGAATAAAGCACTTGAGAATCCAATATCTTTGGTGCTAATTTTAGGCATGTATGCTGGCACGGGGAGCTTGTTTCATCCACTCAAATCTGGTGCTGTGCCACAGCGTCAGATTTACAGACTATTAGTGTCTCAAATAGCACTTCATGTGCAAGAAGCAAGGGGAAAAACACTGGGTCCCTCAAATTTGTGAGGCTTTAGCTCAGTTATGCAAACAAAGTTACTTTAACTGTGGAGTTATTTACAGGTTGGCTCGTAAAACTCTTAGTGACAGATTAAAATGAATTAATTTTTCTGACTTTCATTTGCTGTCTTCCCCTTCTTCCCCCTCTAGCTATTACATGTAATTACAGGAAATCTTAGTATATCACATCTTCAAAAAGACACAATGAAAAGCAATAAATAGCAAAGATATTAATTTCTTCTTTCTTAGTATTTTTCTTGGATAGGATGAAAGGGTGTGGCAGAGAATTTCCTCGCAGCACCTCTGCTCGGATCACCTAGCGCAGACACCCCGAGCGCTCCTCTCCTCTCGCTCAGTACAGACAAGATCTGGCAACCCTGCAACAATCACTTAGTGCTTTCTTGGCCTTTGAAACTCCTTTTAACGATTACGTGAGACACCCACAGTAAGCAGTCTAAATACGGCCCTTTTTTTTTCCCCAAGCATTAAAGAAGGAATGGAAATGGATGTCTTGTAAACCTGTGTGTTCGCTTGGACCTCATGGAGCAAAACAGTTGTTGGCAATTGTGCTTACGTCTAAGCAGTAAAGTTGAAAAGCACAAGCTTTGCTTTGAACCCATCATTAATTCAGGAGAAGGAAAGATACAGCTGTACCTGCAAACAGCTCCTAACACACCGCGCTTGAGCCCAGCGCTTTGGTGCACAAGGAAGGGGGAAACAGAAAACAGCCAGAATTTGCCATGATCAACTTAAAACATCACCAAGCACATCTCCATCCCAACCAGAGCCTCTCCGCTCCCCCTGTGAAGCCACCCACCAGCGCTGCTTCCAGGGGCTCTGTCCCCTTTCCCAGGACAGTTTCTCCGTGCGGTTACTTTGGCTTTAACAACATTTCCCAGCACCTCAGAAGAATAGCTAAACATCACTTGCGACAAAACAATACTTCTCCGAAAGTACAGCTGATACAGAGCTACCGTATTGTCTCCAAAGTGTATATATTAACTGATTATCAAAAGAAAAGGCAAAACTAGATTAGGAGAGAAAGGGAATTAAGTAATGAAGATGGTGGATATGGTTGGATAAAAAGAGGGAGAGAGAAAGAAAATCACTGCTACTTTGGTTGCCTTCAAAGAAAGAAATTTGCTTTTTAAATGGAAAAAAGAGTTTCCACTGGAACCTGGGCAGAAAGTCAGAATCAAACAGATATAATTTGAGGCACAGACCCAAATGAGGGCTTACATTACTGATCCTTTTTTTTCCTGAATGATCCTTCTTTTAATTTTATGTACTGTCAGGAAAACCTCTTAAATAATACATAAATACTGTTGGAAGTTAAATTGGTATGATTTTTTTTTTTCCTTTATAACAGAGGCAAGTCAAATGATAATGGCTTGATCTCTGAAAGAAACATAATAAAGTTTACCTGCAAAGGAGGTGTTACCACTTACATCGGGTGCAAACAGCTTGCAAACTACATTGAATTTCAAGGCACTGATGTAGATATTTATAAAGGGAACTTGAGTTAAATCAAAATAGGGTCCAATTCCTCATCCCTGTTAGTGACTTTGGGGCTGTGGGCGTGTGCCTGGGGATCACTTCTAGACATGATTCAGATGGACCCAACGCTGCCCCTCGTCACAGCGATCGCGCTGACATCTTCCTTGCGGCTTCGTGTATTTTTACTACCATATAAATTGCACTGAAGCCCAGTGATATCACTGTTCCAAAATCCCCTTAATCCTCAAAGCAGAGACAACCACAGGGGTTTAAACACCTCTGTTAATCCCTTATAGAGAATAATAAATCATTTGTTTGATGAAACTTTATCTTTCAGACACTGACACAGACATGCCCGTGACATGAAACGCCAGAAGTGATCCGAGGGTTAAGCACAGGAAGTCAGACTAAAAATTTGACTCCATTAAATCACAGATTCAGACATTTTTCTGGTCTGCAGATGAAGGCTGAGTTACTGACAAGTGATGTAAGTTGTACCTTGCTGATCGACAGGACTCCAGATGACACATTTCAAGTATCCCAGAACAAGTTTATGAGCCCAGCCGAGCCATTTGGTTAATCCCCAGCAGAGGCTGTTTTGCCAGGCTCTGCTTTCCAAGTGGGTGCCTGGTCATGAACCCCAGCAACTCTAACATGAGGTCTGGAAAATGGTCTCCCTCTCCTGAGAAAATACCTAGGCTATGGAAAAAAAAAAACACACTTTTCCCCTTCTCACCAGAACAAAGGGACCTAAAAAGTCCCCAAAAGATTGCAGCAACCAGAAGACATTAACCTCCTTACACCTTACAGACAGAGGTGTAGCCATGCTGGTGGGCTTTAACAGCTTTGCTGAAAGCTGCTTCTAGCCAGGAAAAGTCCTTAGGGCTTTAAAAATCCCACCCATGTGAATAACCGACTCTGATCTATGGCGATGCCCCTCCTTGCCTGCTTGAGAGACATTAACCGTACGGAGATGGAGAGGGACTGCAATGTGGGGCACATCCACTGCACATTGTGTTTTTCCTCTTCTCTGTTGTTCTCTGCTGGTTGCCAAATATAAACAGATTTTCCTTAAATTGGGCCATTATGGTAATAATCGTAAGTTTATTTAGTCTCATATTCTGAGAATTTACAAACTGTGACAGCAACACAAACAACAGTGCTAATAACAACTCAATCCACTGCTGAAACGGGGCCAGCACAGGAGTGAGCTGGGACAGGGCTTTGGAGCAGGAAATTTGGCTTTTTCCATGGGAAACTGCTGGGGGAATTTAGGGAGGCGAGCTGTGATTGCGCACGGAGGACTCTGTCCAGCTGATACGGGTGTAAAAGTTCTTTGCATCCCTTGAATTTCATTTTCAGCCATATTTTCTTAGAAAATCAGGCTGAAGAGGCCAAGGGCAAACATCGTGCATAGCCCTGTACTTGTACTGCATTTTTTAGGTACCCAAGCTTCCCACAGGATGCAGCACTGTGATGCTGAAGCTTGATGAGTCTTACTGTCTTTAATAAGATCGCTGGGAATGTATAAATGCTGGTCCAAATCCAAATGCAAATCTTAAATTAGGCAGAGAATAGAGTAGTGGTTTAGGTGTTTTGGAAGCATGGACATGCGGCAGTGAAATGCTATCCCTCCACAGATACTAACCTTGCTGGGGCTTGTTTGTTCTGCAACACCTTCTTAGCCCTATACGGTTACAATTTCTTTTGCGTTTTTTTAACCTAAAAAAGGGTAAAGTGAGAAAACAGAAGGAAAAAAAAAAAAGGCGATTTTCTAAATCAACTGTCATTTCTGGCAAGGCTGAGGATCCCAGCAAGGTATTTGTTTATTATCAGGTATTTCCTCAGGGTCAAATCCAGAGGAGAGAAGTCTGGTACTAGTTAAAGTCTGTTTAAAATCCTTCTTGAAAAGAGATTTATGCGAGGAAATTACCTAACCTCAGGACAGAGGCTTAGTCAGAGGTAGCACGGCTCTGCCGTGCGCATTGTTGGTTGCAGCGTGGGTTTTTTTTAGCCCCACCGAGGGTGCACAGTGAGAACAGCGGCAGCTTTTCGCTCACATAACGGGATCAAAGCTCCCAATTGTTTCGAAGGAAATGACCCAGCAGAGGAGCGTGTCGGACGTCGGTTTTTGCTCCCAGCCTCAACGAGCACCAGGCAGCCGCTCCTCGCAAGCCAGGGCCAGGCGGCACGGAGGTACCCGAATTTGGGTGAGGGGTAGGTGGGCATCTCACCCCAGCATCCCCACTGCTGCAGGACACCCAACCCCTTCGCTAGTGAAACAGCATTTCCTAAAACTCATCTTTCCCCAGGCCACTTGTTTGTGAGCTGGGGCTAGACACAGATTCCCACCTCACTGGGGTGTTTTCCCAGTCCTTGGCCACTTGTCCCTCCGTGGCGGGAGAAGGGGAGACAAAACCTCCTGGGCTCGCAGTGACGATGCTCGGCGTCGCGGTGGCATGCTGCTCGGGGGTGGCGGGGGGGACAGTGGGAGGGCAGCTCCACCATGGTCACAACTGATGTGCTGGTGGATGCCCCAAGGAAGCGGCCGCATCCAGCACCGCTCAGCAGCAAACGCAGCAGGGGGGACATGTGCTGACCCATCCAGGCAGTAGATTTCAAGCACAAAGGATAGAAAAGACCTATGAATTCATCCCTGCCACTTCCCTGCCAACAGTGAGTCGGATGCATTTAATTGTCTCATGATGGGACTTCCACTGTTTCTTTGGGAAAAAAAAATTCCCATACATAGCTCACCTCAGGGATGCTTCAACCTACGGTCAGGGCAAGCAGCTACAAAGCACATGACCAGGGTTGAAATGAGGTTTTGGAGGCAAAACACCGACTGAGCAGGTTGTCGTATTATTTTTTCAAGGTCACCACTAAAATATCTGGCAGGCTTATCTCACGGCTGGGAAATTTTACTGTACTTGCAGAAAACAACCAATATTTTTTATTCTGGTGCCCGACTCCTTGCTGTTTGTGTTGGTTTAACTTCACTGAATCTAAAACACGAGTAACGCTGTGTTGAACTGGATCCCGATATGGATATGAATTATGTGTGTAATACAGTAAATTATCGTGAAACAAACATTCAGCAGGCATCCTGTATGGAAACTCTTTCTTCTTTCATCTCCATTGATCATTGACGTCTCTGCTGACAGAACGTGGTTATGCCATCAGCCTATGATCACTTCGAAATGTCTCAGAAATATGTCTCCATGCAGTTAAGGTTTTCCGCTGCTAAGAAATATCTTAATGCTAAAGGTTTGTTTACAAGGGGTGGCTGTTTCCACTTGCTGGAGCATTTAAAAAGTTGTTTTTTCCAACCACTAAGTAGATCTAAACATTAAGTGTTTCTTAAGTTGGGTTTCCAGCTCCTAGACTGCTATAAACATTAACTTTCATTGGTTTAAAACAAAATAAAACAAAAAAATTGCTGCTTTCACTTAGCCTCTCATAATGTAAAAAAAGAAAAAGGAGTATTTTTAAAGAAACTTTATTTTTAAAAGGCTCGTTGTGCAATCCTTGCGCCGACTCCACAGCCGAGAGCCGGCCCATGGGGACAAAGTGCTTCCCTGTTTTCCTTGGCGGTGCAGGGGGGTGGTTTTTGGTCCCACCCCCCCCCTCGCCTGCCGCGCTGCTGCTCCCTCGGGGAAGGGAAGCCGATAAACGCCGGCTCTTCTGCTACCAACTTCAGTTGGTGGGAATGCAATTCTGGCACCTTCCCCAGAGGAGACTCCCAGGGTAGCTGGTGTTGGATGTTTTGGGGTCTGTGAAGCTGTGGCCTTGAGCTCTGCCCTGGGGGGACTCACCCCTTTGCGTGGAGCTGTCCCTAGTGTTTGCAACAATTGTCCTTGCAATAAAAAAAGCTTCCTTAAGCCAAGCTTCAGGGTCATTCGGGGGCTAAAGCCAAGGAGAGGTTGGTGCCCACCTCCTGCTGTATGTTCCAGAGCATCTCTGTGCCTCAACACCATCCACATCAGGCTGGATTTTAAGAAACCACTACGATGGTGATTACCATGGTCACTTCATTTTCAAGAGTGGGTGATCAGGCCCCTGGAAACAGCTGGCTCCTCCGTAGACTTTTACGATGGTTGTCTGAAAACTGACAACCAAAATTAGTGATTTCTGTTTGAAAACACAGGCTGCTGTATCATTATACATTTCCAATTAGATCACTGGAAATGAATGATCAATAGTAAAATAATTGCTGTTTTCGAATGGAAAACACGATGTCTGGAAAACACCACTGTAATATAAAAACATAGCTTCAATCAGCTGTAAGTAATGCCACTAACCGCTCCGGCAGCTGAACCCGCCCACCCGTCTACAAAAAGGACTCTTATTCATACCCAGGTTTTATTTACTACAATATTTTTCCAATCTCTGTAAAATTAAGGAAGTTCTGGTGTTGGTGGGAATTAATTCGTGACTTGAGCATCCTGAACCTCCGATGAACTCTGCCTAGGCTGGAACTCATTGTGGCTTCAATATCTGAATGATTAAATTCGAGTCAGGCCAGACTGGCTGCTAAGTGTTGGGAGATGCCTTTCGTCATCCCGGACGGGAGAGCCACTTTCTGATGGCTTTACCTGGGGCTCGGGTTATGATAAATCTGCTGTGAGAACTCGCAGCAATAGATCAAAATGCATGACATGCCGTGCTGCCCACCCAGCGCTCGCTCTCCTGCATCGGTTCTGTGCCGGATCTGTCCCCATCACTGCCGCGGGTATTGCCTGGCCTCCTGCCACGGCCCTTGAGCTGATAGGAAACCTCTAACGTGATCTGGCTCACGCCACAGAAAGCAGTCATGAGCTCAGACTTAACACAGCTCGCATCTGTTCTGGTGGGTGGTCTAGTGATGCTTTGATGCCACGTTAGCAATTCTTGAACTAGATTGTGAAAACTCCAGATTTTTTTCCTGTCTGGTGTATCCTTGCCTCCCTCTTGGGAAAGTTCAGGAGCTGGAAGCTCTCAATGAATTCATCCTAGGTCATAAAACTTCTTTAAACAAGACTGAGGTAGTGTGCGCATTCAATTCAAATGTCACTTCAAATTTTTGCTTGAAACGTGTTATTCTTAGTAAGAACGGCACATCTCAGAGTATCAGAAAGATCCTGGATATTTGGGGATGACTCAGAAGTGGAATCTCATTGCTACTATCTCTGGTATCCTTTGCACGGAGGAAGGAGAGATGGTCACGAGCTGCTGATGCCATAGTCTGGTTGAAATGTCAAAATTAAGTGATTTTATCAGAAATTCTGAAAGTAAAAACATATTTTGCTTCTCAGTTGTTGTTATTTTATACAGTACTTTCAATCAAAAAATTGCACAACCCTTTTCTTGATGAAAAGGAAAGCTACTTGCATCTCCAAAACATTTCAAGGGGAAATTGTAGACACGCTCTCACGTCAGCCAAAAATGTAAAAGCACTTCACTACGATTAAGCAATAAGTATCTGTCATTCTTCTCCAGAGTCACTTCTCTGTTTCCCTTATTATGTTGTTCATTTAAATGTGACCACAACATCCAAGTTTCCTATCATCAGAGTTTATTCTGGTCTTTCTCGTTTCCCTCTCTCACCATCTAGCGATCTTCATTCACTCTGTAGCTCTTTGGCCGCTCAGGACCAGTGTAGGAAACACCACGCATCAGAGCATCCACGTGGGAAAGGGAGAGTGAGAAGAATCCAACAGCATCAAAAAAGCTTCTTTCTTTAATATTTTTCCTGATATAAGTCAGGCCAAAAGAAAGAGCACAATGCTGCAGTTGGCGCAGTCTTAATTCCCTGTCCGAGAGGGACAAGGACAACAGTGTGGTCTCTCCAGCTTGTTTGGGAGCAGCACAATGCACGGAAGCTAGCGAAAGTTTATCACCAGCCCCCGAAGCAGGGATGGCTGCAAGGAGACAACGCACGTTCCTGCACCAAGCAGAATATATAGAGCCTTATGAATGGCACATTTTAGAAATGGGAACAGGATATGTTTTTCCCATGGTTTGGGAACAATGTGAGTACTTTCTCACACACTGTTGGTGAAGTATTTTGGCACACCTGTGCATTTGGAGAGCTCTATTATACTCCAAGGTCTCCTAGTCAGCTGTTAAGGACTCTTTTCCTCTCTAAGAACATGGATTGATTACGTGGAAATATGATTTGGTTTTGTATTTGTGCTGGATCATGGATCAGAAGGAAGTTACAGTATGTACTGGCTCCTGAGCGGAGCTTTCTGCTCCGCAGCTTGGGAGTGAAAGACAAGCAAGGGCAACTCGGAGATGTTTACACAGCTCCCTTTTTTATTTTTGACCATACTGAATAGGGAAAAATTGTTTACATGCTACAGAGGATGTTTTACCACTGTTACTTCCTACAGAAACGTCCTCCAGCTTCAAGTGCTGGCAAAGACAAACTGCTCCTTATGTCTTTGACTGGTGTCTCCCAGAAGAGAGGACAAATACTGTTCCTCTGTGCCATCATCAATCCTGTAATCAGCTCTGCCAGGTCTAAACAAATCACTGTTGCTTCAGGGCGTCTGCATCTTATTATTCCAGAGGACACAATTTTGGATCGTGTGCATGGCCCTGTGCAGTACCAGGAGCTCTCGCCCCCCAGGCGAGCGGTGGTGGGATGAGCGTTGCCCCCAGATGCCTCCATCCTACTCCTGCCCTGGATGCCGGCTCCTGGTGGGAACCATGCAATAGTTCAACGCAACTGGCTTTTTTGAATATCAGCTCCATCGTATTCAGAGTCAAATCTTTCATTTGGTTAAGGCCACTTTGCAGGACCAGTTTGGCATGGCCAGGGGATGGGGATAGCACGGAGAAGTGCTGCTGCTCCGAGAAGTGGATCCTATGTCACCTCCTGTTTTGAGGGTTAGCACAGAGGATTCAGCTGGTTTTTCCTTGTGTCCAGACAATTCCTCGGTTGCCTCAGTCCCAGCCAGGGCCTCACTCAGCACTGGTAGAAGTAAAGATCCCCTGAGAGTGTAAATTTAGAGTCCATCATATTTAAGCATCACTACCTGGGCCAAATTTTCAGATGTTCTGAGCCCCAGCAGCTCCGGACGCATTAGTGCAGTTGTGTCATGTAGGTATGAGAGCAAAGCCCTGGAAGAGGTGTTTTTCTAAGCTGTAAAACAGGATGGTTGCAGCAAATTAAAAGTTTACCAGTTTCCATCCCCACAAAAAGTTAAACAGGGCACAAAAAGCCAGAGAATTGCAACATATTCCCCGTAAATGTTCTTTAAAACTGTTTTCAGCGATCATTTGGCACAGGAATATAATTTCCATCAAAACCTGTTGAGGGACAAGAACGGTTTCCCTCCTTTCCCTCCACAACCGGGAAGAATAATTTGTCCCTGCAAAAACTATAAGAAATTTTCCAGATTAGAAACCAAGCTAAAACCTATACCTGGACACAGATGTGCAGGCACATGCACAGGCTGATGGAGCTCTGCTCCCCTTCGCGAGCGGAGCTGCTCCGGCAAAGCGCAGCCCATGCCATGCTGCAGCTTTTAAAGGGAGTCGGGAGAAGTAAAATAAAAAAACACATGAGGCAGCATCACGCACAGTGGCCGGAGCTACCTGTATTTTATAACATCCACTCTGTTTCCAATTTCATCAGCTTGGCAAACACTCTCCTGGTGGAAATAATTGAGGCCTGAAAGTCAAAAGCAATGGAGGAAATATCTAAGCTATGAAATGTCAAGTTGCTTTCCAAAAGGGTTCCAATCTCCAACCACATCAAGAAGGGTGTCTGAAAAGACAATCAGGACTTCGGTCAATTAAACGTCTTTTTTACTTTTTCTTTTGCTTGGGAATGCAGTGCCGGAGGAATGCCCGGCGTGGTGGGGTGGTTATCCTCCACAACCCCACAGACCTTGTTTTTCAGCTGCAGGTTCTGGTTTTTTCTCCTGAAGTATTTGTATTTTATATAAAGCACCATTCACATTATTCTAAGTGAGCCATTTAGGATCTCGTTGTTTTCATTTTATTTTTGCATTGGGAAGGTGAAACCTTCAACACTCGCAAACTGAAGCCAAGGTAGCAAAACCTGAGCTGAAGGTAAATACTTGTTCTCCAATTAACTCCTACTAAAACCACATTTCGACCTGAGAGCATAGAGCCTCCTGCACAGGGGGATTAATTTCATATAAATATCAGTCACATCTACAGCCCAGCAAATCTTTAAATGTAGTGATTAAGAGTCAAAAAAGTCATTCCTGAACATGAACCATGAGGCACCATAGGAAGATGTCTTTCATCTGGATACCAAAGGTCCCAACCACTTGCTCTTCCATGTGACGACTGTTTCTCATCCCTGAAGAGGCAGGAATCCAGTAGCAACTCCTTCTGGGTGCTTTGAAGCCTTTTAAACTTCATAAAACAGGGGAAAGAAGGATGAATGTATTCTTAAATGTACCAAAAAAAAAAAAAAAAGAAAAAAGAAAAAAGAGTCAGCTTTATTTTCCCAGGGGAATTTAACTATATTAGTTTACATCCTGTGGTATGAATAAATAAACAATCCCTAACCAATTTCAGACTTGCCGCTGTTTTGGCTGGCAGAACCTTTGCTTAGGAAGGCTCGCCTAACGCCATGCTGCCGAGCTCCATTTTCTTCTTCCACTCGCTTCTGCGCCACTGGGCCTCCCCCCTTCCACTCTCCCTCCTTGCTGATAGCTTTCCTTTCATGTTTCCCAGTTTCCTCCGTTGCCTTTCTTGCAGGAGACAAGGTCCTTTCCACATCCATATTTTTCTTCCCTGCCTTTTATCATTCTCAGTTGCCAAATTGTCTCTTGTTCCACTCCACCAAGAAGGTGGTCTCCATAAAATTCATATTTATAGACTAGGGATAAATAATACATGGACTAGGGATAAATAACACATTTAAAATAAGCCCACTGAGTCCTGCAGCATGGCTCAGGGTTCAAGTCCTTGCAATCTCTGCTGTGACTAAATCTTGGTGACTTCTTCCCTGTGCATCTTCTCCTCCCCATCACTCTGAAATCGCTGGCCATGCCCCACGCTGTGGTCACAGTTCAGATCTCTCATCACAAATATGATGCTTCACGCAAGAGAGGGACTGAGCTGCTCTTGCCGTGATTGACAAAGGACTCCTCTGCACCAGGTTCCTGCAGCGCTTTAAGTTTCTAGAGCTCCGAAAAGCCAGCAGAAAAGGAGGTACTAAAATAACAGACTGCAAGGTGATTAAAAGCTTAAGTATATTTAAGGAACTTTGAATAGCAATAGGTGTGTCTTCTCATTTAAAAATGGCATACTTTCATGCTGAAATCAAATAGGCCTGGGGCAACACAGCACATCTTCTTCTGCCAAAGTAGACTCATCATATGGCAACAGCTGGAATTTATATGATTTTATTTTACAAAATATTAGATTTGCCAATCTGCCACCTCCTTCCTCCAGCAATATGGAGATACTAAAGGGAGGATTTCCAACAGTCTTGGGGATGGTGAAGGCAAAGAGATTTAATACAGCCACAGCCTGGGAAGAGACCTCAGGGTGTCCTTCCAGAAAACACTGAATCCAAACAGTGCAGCTGACCTGGGGACAAGCTCACAGGGAGAAGGGTGGGATAATCATGCCTGATTAGAAACCAGATGAACGGTCATTTTACTTCTTGAGGAAGGATGGGTGTAATTGGGAAAAGTGAAGGCAACTGCTAGCTGAGCTGTGCTTTGTCTTGGCAAGGTTTCTTAATGTAGTTGCATTACACCTGCTTAAGCTGGGCTTTTAATTCAGGTGCTTTACGCTACCCCTTCAGGCACCTACTTTGCTGAGCTGTTTAGGGAACCTAAGGAGTTGAAGCCCTTAATGCACCTCATTTAATTTTAATTTCTATGTCTAATTTAGAACATGAAGTTAGCCCTGCTTCGGTGCGGTGACTGCTTGTTCCAGCCCCCTGTGATGCAGCATCCGTCAGTCCTCTGAACATCACCGTTTCCGTGGCACTGGGCTGTGCAGGGATGAACTGCTCCGCACATCAGTAGTGAAGGACCACAACGGTTCCTCATGGGCCCTGGGCTCATTCCCACCACCAGTGCAGCTCTGAGGGTGCCTTCAGCCATGGCTGTGCTGCAGAGGAAGATGCTGCACTCTCAATCATATGAGGTGCCTTGACTAGTGTGGGAGCCTTTGGGAACATCATCCTTCATTTCACTGGACTCCTGGGTTGGCTCACTACTGTCTCCTTCCAGCTTCCAGCCCGGGACAGCAGGACACTTTGGGACAGACTCCGTAAGTCCCTCTACACAACCAGATGCTGAACCCGCACCCCGGCAGGTGCAGAGTGCATCGATATTTGATTTCTTTGCTGAAATAAAGCTAGAAGGGAAGAAAGCCATCCTGGAGACTAAGCTCGGTTAGAAAATGCTGTTTATCCCCTTGAACTCCCTGCAAAGGACACAATAGAACAATGGGCTCGCGGCAATGGAGAGGCGAAGCCCTGAGGTCACCTTCGCCGCCTCCCAGCTGGTGCAGCATTGTTCCCTGATGGGAATTTCTGCGCGCGGCTCAGCTCCGCGACCATGTGTTTCCTACGACTGTTACCCGGCTTCTCCCTCCCCCAGTCCTTCCGCCTCTTTGTGACTCCCACAGAGACTGTGGATTATTAATTAAACCTACACACAAGCTTCTGAGGTAGGTAGGTATTGGGAACCTTTATCTTACAGATAGGGAAACTGATGCAAAAAGAATGAGAATGACCTTGTGAAAGCCACAATAAGAGGCAACATCAACACCAGCCCTTGAGTGCAGGGCTGCCCACGGGCCTTTGCTCTGCAGAGACCAGGGCAGGGACCCAAGGGCAAGACTGACAAGTGCAGCCCTGGCAGTAGCATGTTTATCGGCATCCTGGTATGCCTGAGCTACTGAGATGAGCTAGGAGGCAAAGTTTACTCAAATGACATCAATATGGCTATCAACCCTTTGGGATGTCAGCCAGGATCTGAATGCACAGAAATGTTACATCAGTGCTTGCTGGGCCCCACCGTGTTATGCTCCACCGGAGGATGTACTACAGGTACCCTCAGGAGATGTGCAGCTGGCTGTGATATCTGATGCAAGCTACTCTGCCCAAAACATCTGAGCTCCCATTGATTTTGCATTATACCTTTTGTGCGGGTGGCTAAATCCTCTGTCACTACAAATCTAAAAGAAAACTTTATTTTTCAAATTGCCTGAAAGAACTGCCTACAGAAAAAAAAAAAAACAACAAACCGACCCAGAGCAAAAGACGACATGAAATAATCTCCAAAATATAGCGCGTGGTTAGCAGGGGACTTAGGGGACTCTATCCCCTCCATTAGCACTTGCAGACACAGCTGCATCGTCTTCCTGTTTCACTCAGGACTGTGTCTGTATCTTCATCAACATGATTTATTTCAGCAAAGAAACCTGTCTTTCTGGGTAGGAGACTGGGAGGGAAGTGGCAGCAGGACTGCAGTACCTCCTCGGGAGGCACCTCTGTCCATAAAACGAACAGCCTTGTGTTATTACTCGGGATCAGCTACAGGAGTGACACAGGGGTCTCAGGGAGGAACTTGTTATCATTTATTAAATATCTGACACCCCTCTCTTAAGAGAGAGAGATATATATGGATCTCCACATATATAATACAATATAATGGCTTTCGCAGGATTCAGAAAGCGATGTTGTTCCAGTTGTCTGAGCTGGCGGCTTCCAGTTTGTGGCCATATGGTTGGCTGTGAACTTGACTAATAAAAGTGGAGTGAACTTTTTTCTTTTTTTTTGTTCTTCCTGACCCTAGTCAGCGCCATAAATACCTGTAGGTAGCAAAGGGTTTATAAATAGCACAGTAGCATCCACTGACAGCAGACTGGTGTTAAGTCTGACCGGCAGGCACTGGATTGCAGTAATGTGGAGCTGGAGTAGTCTGGGAGAGGAATATGTGGCCAATAAAGATTTGTGAAGCTAAAGTCATTCAGAAAGCTCAACACTAGGCAAAAAAGCTCAACTGGGCAAAAAAACACCAATCTGCCATGGGACAAGGTTCTGAAATGGAAACATCTTAAGCCAATATTGCCCCTCTGAGATAGCACTGAAATTCCATATAAATTTATGGTGTAGCTGACAGTGAGCTTGAGTAACTCGGTGTGTCTGGACGTCTGGCCCAGTCCAATAATAACATGAAAGAGAATTTTGTACATATCCTTTGCTGATCCTGAGTCTTTGGACTTGGTTTTTGGAACTTTTTTGTTCAACAGTTGTCTACAAATTGTCGGATTCTCAAATGAATTTGTTATACAAAATTCTTCATAAATTTTCTCAGCAATAACTCTTGGTATGCAAGACCTTTGCAATTTAAGTGCCGCTCATTAGTTATTCAGCTCATGCGGTAATATTCTGGTTCCCTTACCGGATAGTCTCTGTTACCGTCTGTCCGAAGCATTCAGAAGTCATGAGTCAATGCCCAAAATTCCAGGGATTGGTTTAAAAAACATTATTATTTTTAGTAAAAACATATCAAATCTGGTGCTTTTTATTTGCTTTCTTGCTTCTGAGTCTGTAGGGCTCACACATCCAATCTGCTGGAAACCAACCTTCAAAATAAAGCAAGCTGCAGTTCCCACATAAATTCAACACTTTGAAAGTTAGAAATGAAAGTTTTTCCTGAGCAGCCTGGTTTTCGATGGACTTTTAGCCTGTTGGATTCTTTGATGTCTAATACGAGTGTGAGTGCCAGCTGATGCTTCTCCCACTGTTGGGAGTTTCCCAATGTGTCTCTTTGGTGCCTGTTCCCTGGGGTTTACAGACGGTTGAACTCACCCCACAGAGCATCCTTCAGCAGAGACAGCAATAGCATCTCACCCTGCACTTGGCTGCCTATCTCCACGCACCTCTTGCAAAAATACTCTGAGAGTGGCTTGTTAAGAGCGTGTATCTGCAGTAGTCACAGTAATGGCAGTCATGCACAAATTGCACTGGTTCACTTCAAAACAAAACTATTTCCAGGAAAAGGCTTTTGAGTATTTTTAAGTTGAGTGGAAAGATAACCTTTATCTCCGTTATGATTCAGAACAGCAGCGTCAGCACACAGCTGTACCCACACAAGCCAGCCTCCCTCTTACTGTACAGTCAGACCTCTCTTTTCTCTTGAAGAACAGAAGGAATTGAAAAATTGAAAAGTCTGGAGGAGAAAAGTAACATTTTCCTGCTGGCAATTGAGTGGTTCTTACTAGAGAAGGGATACTTATGTCCAGAGAGGCATCAAACATAGGGGCTCAGCTTTGCCAGGAGTACGTGGGATTTTTGGTTACACCATCTATACTCATATCAGCACATTGCCAGAGAAGCCTGAAGGCATCTCACACGCCACGGGAGAAGGGCTGCACACCACAAAGCACAGCAGCGGATGGAAACGGGAGGAGCTTGAGGGATGCTGTGCTCCTCTTTGCCTGGAAGGGAAGATCCACACCACAGATGCTGCTCCTTTTTGTGTCAGTAGCTTTCACGATGAGAATTAGTCCTTTTCCCTTCCCTCATTTCTTTTAATCCACTGCAATCCTCCTTAATTACTACTGCAGTTTTCAGTCTCTGTCTCATACTGCTGGGCTGAGATAAGAGCAAATATTTTAAAATATTGGTTCCTCTACTTATGTGAAGCATCACCTAGATGAAGGTAGCAAAGCAATGAGAGAGGCAGACCCTTGCATCGTGTCCCACTGGAACACAAGATTTGATCTAGTTACACAAAACCCTCCAACTCCTTCATTTTTTCACTTCAAAATCACCTCCTCTGAACAGGACCCTTCATTTTTCCCCAAACTTTCTAATGGAAAATCTTTAGTACATTTTTCAACTAAGATGTCCAAAATGTCTGTGTTTTATTTCTCTTTTCTACTCTTCTCCTTCCCTCTTTTCTCCTACCTTTCCAATCCTTCTCTGTCTCTTTTTTTTTATTTTTCCACTGACCAAGGAACAAGAGAACTGAAACGATAACCACAATTTTCACATTCAGTTCTTGAATCTCAGATCATTTTCTTTTTGCTCTGCTTTACAATGTTAAATTTTTCTAACTTTTTGAGCAAGTTTTACCTCACAAAAGAAAACAGTGCTGAACTGACCCATAGACATCCACAAGCCATACCAGACACAGTAATATGCATCTGAAGAACTCTCTTCTTTTTTTTATTCTCAAAGCAAATTCCACTTTACTTCATGCATTAAAGCAGACGGGAAATCATTTGAGCCTTCTGTGGATGTCAAGCCTCCCCAGTAAGGTAAATGTTTTTCCTACAAATAATGCCTTGCATGTTTGATCAACTTTGTAACCACAATATCTATAAGTGCCTCAAATGTTAAACAACGCATGAGCCAGATATATTTACTAGCCAGGAGATTCAAAAGCCATTCTTGACGTCAAGCTGTGAAGATCAAATATTCTAACTTGATGGCTGCCAATACGGTTCCCAACCATTGTCTAGATCCAAAACCCATTGTACTTGTTTTTGTTTTTGTTTTTGGCATCTGAAATAAGTTTTTTACTCAGACCACTTATGTTCTTAAATAAATAAGTTTCTAGGTCAACTTGCTGATGGATGTTAATATAGCTATAATTTAAATCTAACGGTGATATCAGCTTCTAATAAGGTATAAATTAAAGTTATACAGTACATCATGAAATCAGTG
The DNA here is from genome assembly GCF_000690535.1 of Cariama cristata. Classification (NCBI taxonomy): domain Eukaryota; kingdom Metazoa; phylum Chordata; class Aves; order Cariamiformes; family Cariamidae; genus Cariama; species Cariama cristata. The sequence continues at coordinate 158,692 of NW_009600907.1, forward strand.
ACTTTTCCGTAAAGTAAGTGTTTTCTGTTCCTAGTGCAATGATCGAAATTCGGAGATTCAGCTTTCTTTTCCTTCACAGTCTCTTTTTCCTTGGGTCTAATTATACTGTAACCTGTGCAAATACCTCAAGAGGAAGCATTAACTCACATAATATTCGTCTCTCTTTCTTCCATATTTGACGCCTCTTCCCTCAAAGACAAGAAGACAAAAGCTCCTCTTACCACATCACCTCTGATGTCTTGCCCTGGGATCGGTGAAGGACATGGAGCACCAGGATGCTCAGAGCTGCCACCTGAGCTGAGAGGGACAGCAGCTCTCCGGGGTGGTTGAGGCTCAGGGGTTATCCCAGGCTATATCACAGTAAAATTTAATTGCTCTGGTCACTGTGCAAACAGGTAGTCAATAACCTGGACTTCTGAGCAGCTTGTAAGTAAGTAGGGTTAGAGTTGTACTGAGAATTTCTCTACGCAGGCTACAGAATAACTGTAGAAGTATAGGGCCAGATTCTGATATCATTAGTCAGATTTAACGACAGCAGCATGAGCACGTGATGATGCTTGTGGAGTAAACAGCTATTAAACCAGAACAAGTGTGTTAGACTGTGCCTCTCCACCCATTACAGTAGTACATAAAAGTCTGGCTCTGACGTCTCTGGGACAAATAACACCAACCTTCCCATATACTGAGCACTTAGGGCCTTCGTGGAATTACAACTGGGAGCAATTATTGTTCATAATGTGTATGGATTGCTCAATCAGACCTAGAGATAATCTGAAATGCCATTATGTTGTTAAAAAGGCAATAAACTTCATTTGCATTTACTCAACTCTTATGGAATTTATGGGCAAGGACATCACTTGAGGATTTTCTGTTTCCTTCTTTCTCTTCAGCTTTGTTTTAGGAACAAACTTTTTCCCACCCAGATGCAGGAGAGACCCCATGTCCTAGGCTGGGCACATGGGGAGATGGGGTTCTGCTGGTATTACAGATGCACTTGGCATCATTTTCTAGTCACTCAAGGAGCTGATGGGATGCCCCAGACTATGTCCCCTCCTGACCTCAGCATCCTGGACATCATGGTACCATGCCCAGCAATGTACATAACTGGTTATTAATCACATATGGAATAATTAGAGCATGTTCTAAATTTTATTTTAAAAATGCAGAACAGAGAGAAAGGATGAAAGAATAAAACCTGGCACCCATCACGCTGTTCAGGTTGAACAGTGAGAGAAAAAAAGTACCTGGTGTAGTCATCCTGTGGATAATCCAGACACCACAGTGCTCTGAAGTGTCTGTCTTTTCCCAAATTTAGTTACTCGGTCTGATGCTGCTCAGCCTTTACACCCCAGTTCAAGTCTGAGCCGGATGCCCATGATTTAGTACTTGCTGTTTGTCCAAGAACACAAAATGTGTTGCAAGGTACAGAGGCACAGACTGCAGCTAGCATCCTCTCCTCTAGCCCCTGAAATACAAATTAGCCAGTCTGGTATTTGATCATGGGCTGTTCTTAAAGCCGTTTTTTTATTCTGTACTTTTATTTTCCATGGTTGTTGCCAAGACAGAGTCCTCTCCAGGACCCCCTCCCATTCCAACCCATCTCGTCCAATCCCCTGGTTCTTCATCCTTGCTTTTCCCTTTTTATTTTCCAGATCAAACCTTGGCTCCTTCTACCCCTTCTCTTCCACATTGGCTTTTGTGGCCTGCTTGCGAACTTGCTTGTGTATTTTATGCATGCCCATGAAATCTCGCCTCGCTGGCACTACATCATCCTAGTGTTCTCAGCAGTTACTGGTTTGGTGTTTTTTTAACATTAAGCTGTTCTGTCTTACTCCTGGGTATTGGACTGCCATGAAAAAGACTGTAAATTAATGAAATATCTATTGCAGCTGACTTTAAATGATCCTAAAAAAAATAAAAGTTTAAGTCCTACCAGTTCTGATTAGCACAATTACCTGCCAGTACAAGCTGCTTCTTTATATTTCCTAATTCTTTGCCCAATCTATTATTAAATGTCTGAAGGAATCGCCTTCCTCTGCTTTCATTGAGGAAATAATTCCAGCGCCTAATAGCTCTCCCTGGCAGGAAAACCCTTCTTAAAAATCTTCTTTTTGCACCTCCTCCCTTCACCCGGACGATTCTAAACAATTCCTGTCTGTCCTTGAGGAATATACATCTTTACATATTCATAGGTAATTATTATTTTTCCACTTTCACAAGTATTTGGCCACGAAGTGGTTACTCTTAAAAGATCCCTGTCTCCAATACTTTGGGAACATTGCCTCATTATCTGCAGTTACCGGCAGAGGTAAGACATCCAGTTTCTCATCTTAGCTTCAAAAGCTGGCATCAAACCCAGCTAAGCAGCACTTTGGGCTCTACTCTCGACTTCAGGAGGAGTTTGGGGCTGTCAGGTTTTGGGAAATGACACCCAATCATGGCAACACTTACTCTTCCCTCTTTACTGGGCAGGGATTGATCGGTTAAACAGACTCAGCCAT
>NW_009600907.1:161223-194089 GCF_000690535.1 Cariama cristata
TAATCCATCCAGTCAGGACATCCTTGCTTGGAAATAAAACGGAATTTGCTGCATTGCTCCGGGAGACACTGCTTTCTTCTGAAGGGGCTCACCATGAGCTTGTGGTTGGCTCTTGGGGAGCGAGGTTGGATCACGGGGTTTTACAGGGGTCATTGGTTTGCCTGGACCACCCCCCGCCAGCAAAACATGCATCACATAAAGTGTTTTATTGCAGAAATTTGTTGTAACAGTGCAATAACTGCCTCTAGGGTTTTATGACATCTCTCGAGCATAACGGATGCATCCAGTTAATTTTGTCACAGAGACACACTTGGCAAAATGAAATAGAAATGTCAGATGGAGGTAAAGTCTGACGGAGAGCGACAGAGAGCCCTGCCACTTCACCAAGGGCCAGGGAAAATGGGAATCATTGGTTCAAGGAATTAAGTTCCTGTGCTGCAAACAGATCTATTACATTATTACAGTAATTTAATATAGCAATTATTTCCAATGTACGCCCACACGCCATCAAGGTTCTCATAGATGAAAGCGTTTCATGGTTTACAGGCTCTGACAGAAAGCCTGTCAGCGTTAACGTTTAGGCAATAGCTTCAGTCCCGGTTCTAGGGGCTTTGATGGGGGGCCGAGCACAGGACCTGCCCGCACATCACCTCCGCGTCGCGGGCCAGCGCACAGCTGGGTGCAGGGGACCAGAAGCCGTGCATCGTGGTCGGGGGTGACAGCACAACTGCCTGACACTGCTTTAGGGCTTATTACATGACTCATGGTTTAAAATGGTATTTTAAAGAACTCTCATCTCAGAGAGAAACAAATACGCTTAATTACTACTTACACGGTGCTTTTCACATCACTTTTTAAATAATCAGATATTGTTCTTGTCATTTCTGGGAATGAAAGGCTTCTGTCGACTGTCAGGGCTGCGATAGAAAGGCGGTACGTAGCTCCTGTCAGATCAGGTGAGCTGATGGAGACAATCCCACCTAGCACCCCTCACTACAAATATTATTTGTAAACCAGTTTGGGCTCTGCTGCCTCAGTCAGTCTTTCATTTGAGCTGATCAGATACAGAACTCAGTTATTATTTCATAAAGTGCTCTGTAACTAAAATGATTTAAGAGGTTCCTGGGGGCTGGGTGGGATGGCTGAGCATCCAGGAATGCCAGAATTCAGGCTGATGGGAATTTAAATGACTTAGTTTTAAACTCCCAGAAAATAAAATAAAATGGTGAATGCTCTGAATGGAAATTATTCTCTGCCACAATGGCATCAGCAGAAACGCCAAGCTTATCTATTTATAGCGTTATCTGTGTCTAAATACCCATAAATAGCTATGTAAAACACTGAAGTTATATGTATGTGTGTGTGTATGTCTTTTCCAGCCACTGAAATGTTAAATCAATTTTATAACAAGTTGCTTTTCCAGCCACTGAGTGGCTGTAAATGTTAAGTGTTTTTACAGGCGATTTTTTCCCCAGCTGCTAAGCAGCTTTAAATGTTATCAAAAAAAAGAGTTGCTTTTCCAGCTGTTCAACCACTCTAAGCATTTTTAATGGATTTTTTTTTTAACTTGCTAAAACCTATTTATATTTTACTCACAAAGCAAGTGCAAAATTGTCCTGGGTCTGTCTAGGTCTTGTTTTTATTGTATTTTTTTTCTTTTTTGAAACCTGTGAATAAAAATTCTTTCTCTGTCTGAGGAAATTTTTGTTTGAGAGAAGGGGCTTTGGTTTAATGAGTCCAAGATGAACATTATGAGTTCATCTTAGCATTTAGATACCTCAAAAGCACCGTCCTTGTGGTATGTTCAATGGAAACACTGTTCTTGTGGTATGTTCAATGGAAATACTGTACTTGTGGTATTTTCAATGGAAAAAATATTATTGTGGCTTTTCCAATTCAGGAAATGCTGGTCGGTCTTTAAACCAGGGGAAAAAGAGGGAGTGGAGGGTGAGAGAGCTAAATTGAGGTGACAGCGAAATGGAAGAATTATTTTATTGTAACGAGGTGGGGAGAGATATACGAAGAGTTTAGGGCAGGAAAATGGAAAATTCTTGTGGCCCTTGAGGATTCATAACAGTGGGAGAAGGAAAAAGATCTGGGGTAGCGTTAAGGAAAGGTGTCGGACAAAGTTAGGACGGAAGAAAAGAACAGTTTGAAGGAAAAAAATGAAAAACAAAAAGAAAGGAGACAACCTAGAGATGTGTTAGAAGAAAGGAGAATAAAGAAAAGAAATCTCTTGCTAAATGCAACAATTAGGAATGCACCTCACTTGAAAAGACACAAGGACCCCCTTTGTCCTTGGGTTCCAAGGTCAAGATCGCCGCACGTTCACAGAAATGAAAGGATTTTGCCATTGACTTAACTCCCCCAGTCGAGCCCACCCTGCGACCACTGTGGCCACACTGGAAGATGACTTGCAGCAATTTGGATCCTCTTAACCAAGGCTGGGGCTCTACCAGGGAAAGGTGACCCTTCCTGCTGCCGCTGGAGCTGCCGCAGGTTGCCTGGCTCTAAGATGGTCACTGTGACAATGAGATGGCTGCTGTGGGAGGGGCTGGTGAGACCCCTTCCAGACTACAGTGTCCAATTGCTGGCAGAAAAAGAAATACATCGTTTACCAGTAGAGCAGGCTAGAAATCACATTTCTGTCTCTAAAAGCATTAAGGTTGTGGAATAACATTCGAATTATAATATTTTAAAAAAGCAACAGGGAGAAAATTCAAATGAATTTTGATATCCATCAATCCCTTGGGGAAAAAAGTAGGTTTTGGTTTAGACAGTAAAAAGCCAAGAAGTTTCTTCCAGTCTGATACTAAAAATCATAATGATTTTTAGTGCTGTTTACAGACATGCATAGGAGACCGGTTTAGTTCACCTAAGCTTGCGGTGGGATTCAGATGCCATCTCAACTAACATAACATGTCCAGCAGAAATTACAAAATAGACACATAAACATAAAACCCATGCTTTGTTCCCATCTATTAAAAGTGTATATTCTGTATTTCCATGCATGTAACAGTGACATGATCCCAGCTGATTTGCTTTTAACTTAAAACCCCAAAGTTTCCATCTGCTCTACTACTAGTTCAAGAACTGTGCGTCTTCTCACGTCTTTATGAAACATTCAATTTTACTGCAGATTTAATGTGTGCTTCAACTGATATTAGATTCATTCAAATTTGCAATAAAGTCATTTTGGCCACGTTCACATCTCTTTGTCTTTGCTTTCTAAGAACTTTTGAGTTATCAAGTTTTACTGGCCAAAAACGTAGCGGAGAGCAAATTTCAGAATCACACAGAGAAGTATTTACAGAAACTGACATTTCGGTTTCTACCAGGAAATATTTGCACCAGATGTGCTTACACATGCCTCCATTCAGGACTGGAAACACCACCATGTGATTCATCTGACCAGTCAGAGTTAAGTAACTCAGATCAAATTTTGAAGACTCATAACGAGTCCCCGGAGCAAACAGTTCAGAAATATGGTGTTTATGTAATAAATTTAGACAGTCTGATAAAATCCAAGGACCCGGCAAAGTCAGTGGGGCAGATTTCTTGTCTATTCAGGAACTTCAGGTCAATACCATAATGAATGGATTTAAAATATATATATAATTTGCTTTTAGATCATCCATAAAGAGAAAGGAAAAAGGCAGCAACTGGATTAATATCCAAAATACTATAATCTTGCTGGCGAATTGTTACAGCTGTAAATCCTGCTGTATCTTCTTTGCCTCATGTCATCTGCCATTGCTACATAAAACAAGTTAGCAACTTAGATCATCTGATAGTAAAGTTATCCACACTGACAACAATTTTATTAGACCATTGCTTAAACACATAGATATTTAAATCTTAAATTCTCTCCTGAACATCTCGTACAAGGAACTTGAATCATTTTGCCAGAGTGATACAGCAAATCTGCAATTACTGCTGACCGTGCTTTCTCTCATGGATGTCACCACTGGTGCTGAATGTGAACACGTCCTTTAAGGGCAGATGGCAAGTGTTAGGGCATAATATCTTTCTGTTTGGGCTCAGTGGTGTCAAATTGATTTCTGTATTCTTCCTGATGGTCTGAAAACATAACATATCTTTCCAGTGTTCTTCATGTTCTCTCCCAGGCTGCTCCACATGGATGAAGAAGGCTCTCTGACCCCCAGGGCACAAGTGGCCCTCTGGACAGTAGAGTAATTAAAATATAAATATTTACTTTCTGTTTTCCTGGTTTAAAATTGCTGTATTTCTTGCTGAGAAGGGAGGTTGCTGGCAGGTCCCACTTTCTTGCATTGCCCAGGTTTTCTCTTCAGCAGGTTACAGAGTCCATCACTGTGAGCTGAACACAGCGAGTGAGTTTGTCCTTAGACACATGCGTCTCGTTGATACCCTTGTTCTCTGGGCATGGACTGATTTGTGATCAATGAAATCAAAAGAGGTGGTGTTGGGTACATTGACTTGGCCTCTTCAGTTCACCCCTTTGCTAGGGCAGGGTTGTTTAAGATTTATTTTTAGTCCTTTGTCCAATCTAATGGCAAACTGCTCAAACAGTGGAGCTTCTCCCACATCCTTTGGAATAGTTTTCCACAGTCTAATAAGATTTCAGCACTTGGAAGTTTATCCTGTTATTCAGCCTAAACTTTCCTCTACTTAACATTATGCTTTCAGTCCTTATACCCTTTCACCATCCTAAACAATTCATCTTCTTCTCAGTGTTTACAATCCACAAGATTTCCTTCTTCCTTCCAAGAAGTTGTTTCCAATCAGTATTTATAAAATGGAAAAATAAATGACAAACAGAAGGTTCAGTAGAAAAGAACCTCCTGCATACAGCAGTCAGATGTTTGTGCAACAACTGTGCTTACTTCAAAATGGACACTATTTCTATAGCCTACTGGTATCCAACTATACCACCAAAGGTGCTAGACACATCTTCAGTCCAAACAAACGTTGGGAACTAGAGAGACCTGCATACCTTCAACTTCCAAAGTAATGTTTTATTAAAAAAAAAAACAAAACAAAAACAAAAACAAAAAACAAAAACAAAACCAGGACTTATTTTTTTTCTTATTATTTTGCTTTTATTATTTTTGACTGAGCATGAAATGACTGAGTTTACATGGTCAAGGGCTTGTTTGTGCTGTATGATGGTGCTTGGGCATCAGGTCCATATAAATAGTTAACCTCCTAGGATGCAGGATCTTTGTTGTGTCTGATGAAGGCAGACTTTCATTAGGCCTTTTACCATCAGCTCTTGGAACTCTTCCACTTCATGCAAGTAAAAAACCCACAAATATTCCTCTACTTATATCAGTACCAGAAGCTGGAAGCATGGAATGCTTCAGAATGCTTTGAACCCCGTAATTGTCTCTTGTAATAATACATTTTTTTACATTCGAACTCATGAGTTATCAAGGAGAAAGAGCGTAGCAACTCGGTTAAAATAAAGAATTAAATTATGGTCATGGAAAAAAGAAAAGGTACTTTCCACTGTTCTCAAAAGAAAGTGTCTTTGGGAAAGAATGAATCAGAACAGATCTCTGTCCTTCTTTGTATGACTTTGTATTGTGCTTCATGGACTGAGGGATGGACCGTAGGAAGCTCATGGTTAGACAGACCTGAGATAAAGGTCTTCCATGTCTTGAAAGTGTCTTGTGCTATAGCACCTCCTATGAAATAGAAAAGCAATGTTATTAAGTGTAGGTTTATATACTATATCAGACTGTATGAGAGAGCAGGTAAATGTTATCCATACATGTTATGCCCCAACCACAGAGTTGTTCTGCACCTTATCTAAATCACTGTAATTAACGCAGCTCAGATCCTTGGCCATATTTCCTGCTGGCCCGTCTCTTTCTAGCCCTGTCTGACCTCAGCTCTGTTCCATGCAGCACTAAAATCACTTTTTGCCTTGATTTTGCATCTTATTTCTGTAAGGTTCCTAGATATAGCTATGTACCCAGCAGGTCTTTTACAGGAAAATATCCAATGCTATGCAGTTTGGTTCTTTCGATTGTTTGATTGTAGGTGTGAACACTGTGCTCTGAATAACTGCTTAGTACTTCGCTTTTTTTCTTCTGGGACATCTTCCTCCTACAGATTCTAGATGAGATGTATTATCATTTCATCACCATCATCTTCCCAAAATATATTGCAGAATTCATCTTGAGGGATCCTCTAATATTTATACAAATGCACCTCAGGCAAGAATTTGGCCATGGGAATCTTAATCCTCACATCACACACTATGGCAAAATGTGTTGCCCTCCTGAAAAAGCTCATGATGAGGAAGTCAGAGAGAAAAAAGAGTGGTGCAAGGAGAGGAAAAAAAAACAAAAAGACATCTTTTAGAAGATAGTTCAAGTCATTGGTAGTACCCTCTTATTTGTTTGGACCTCAAATCCACAAAATACATAAGAAAATGAATAACAAAACCAAAAAAGAAACCTAGCAATGTTATAAAAGAATTTACAGTACAGTAATTTTGTACTAAATTAAAGGACTATTTACATCTGGAAATACGTACATGGAAAGACAGTCTTTTTTTTTTTTTTTCCCCCGAGATTGATGTGATTATGCTTTCTGGGTTAAAACATCACTGTTCAAAACAAAACAAGAATTTTTGACCCCTTTGGCTATCAAATCAACTGGAGCAGGGGCTTAGCACTGTACAATACAATGTAGGACCGGACCCCTTTTGTGCTGCACAAACACATTCATTTCTAAATTCTGTTTTGAAGAGCTTAGAGATTCAGACACTAGTGCAGATCTCAGTGCAGAAAACTCAGGCTTTTGTTGGGCTTCATGCACACGCGACCCCAAATTATTTTTTGAGAGTGAATTGGGAACCGATACCAACGAATCTGCCTATAGCTAAACCTGTTCACAAGCCTTTGCTCAATTCAGGCCATAATTTCATGGCAATGAAACCAGGGAGAGCAAGAGGTACTTGGATATGAGAAGGAGCTGAAGAGTAACAATGAAGGAACAGAAGAAAGCTGTATCGTGATAAGGAGGCTCTTGTCAGCATTTTAATATTTATTTATAATTTCAGGAATTTGATTAAAGAACCTGGAAAGCATTCCTGGTTCAATCCCATTAAAACTTGACAAGAACTTTGCTTCTTTGTTGTCTCACCCTGGACCCACCCTCAACATCCCTTTGGGAAAAGCGTCCCTTGTTTGCCCAAGGGGAAATCCAGGCAGTGCCCTTGCGCTGTTGTTTGGGATGTGCCCGGGGGGACCCCAGCCGCTGTGATATGGGATGGCCGTTACCCAGGCCTGGATTAGCAGCATCTCCTGTCACTCCATGGCAGAGGATCAGAGCAGACCGACCTCTTTGATGGAAGGGTGAATTGCCTGATACTTCTCACTACGGATTAATGGGGAACAAAATCTTTTGTGGCCAGGCTGCCTTTGCTATCAAGAGCAGAGTCAGATAAGGAAAAAGAAAAGGCCATTTCTGTAACTGTTTTTTGTCGAATCTGTCTGTTTTGGTTTTACAGTCTCACATGGTAATAACTCACTGCCACACGTTATCGACCCTAATCAGCCTCGGACAGAACCACACAGCAAACGCCGAGCGCAGGAAGAAAGCGTGCTGGCCTTTGTAAGAGGAAAAAATGTTTTCTCTCTCAAAAGCCTAGCAAAAACAAAACGAAACCAGCCCCCAAATCTAGGGAAAGCATAAAAAACCTCTTGGTGATAACTTCACATCCCCCTCAAAATCATAGCAGCTGGCTTTCAGCTGATGCTCAGCCACGCTTGCAGGGTGGGAGCACTCACGGTGGACCAGGGAGAGCCAGGCACTGCGAGGTGCAGCTCCATCGCACCCGCTAGCCAAGCGAAGCAGGGCATTTCACTCCTCTTTGATACTTTATCTTCCCTCATCACCCGCAGTAAAACTACAAAAAAGTGTGGGGAATAAAGAAACACAAAGGCAAGTCACAGCCATATTTCTCTACAAGGATCTTCTCCCTGTGGGAACCTCCAGCGCTGGTTCCTGCTAATACATGACTTCAGCGACTATAGATAGTGGAAGTTTTCTGTGCTTTACTGCATCAACAATGGGCTCGGGAACTCATACAACCTTTCATTTCCGTCCTTTTATTTGTAAATTACTTTCCTTTAAGAATACTGCTATTTAATAGATGGGTTATGATGTCAAACTCTTTAATAAAAGCTATGCTTTTTCCTCTGCAGTTTTGTTTTTATTTTAAACAAGAGGTTTTTTTCCTAAACAGATACAATTTTAAGGAAAAAAAAGCCAAACATGACCAGAAAAGACCTTATTTGTTATGGAAAAATTATAACAAAGATCTCCTGTGGTTTTTTTTTTCCTTTGCTTTTCCTGTTGTTGGTAATAAAAGAATTTTTATTGTTCTTTAGTGGTAATCCTAGCTTTATGTTGAAAATCAGAAAATATTTTTTCCTTCTTTTTTCTTCTCTGTTTCTGGTTTGGTTCTCTGGTTTGTAGCCTGAATGGAACTAAACCAAGCATTGAAAAAGCTTGCCACACACGGTCAGGAATGGCACTCCTCCGTCTGATCCGGCCAGGCAGCGTGCATGCTGATGCTGCTTCACAAAACATCGGTTCATGTCCAATGACTAGGAGGGCACGAGCAGCACCTGTGCATATTCCATGGTAAATTCTGATCCGGGTTATATAGCTGTAAGTACAGAATAAAATCACAGAATCTGGAAGACTGAGACCATGAGCAATGCAGCGCACACAGCTATCTGCGAGATGCCACATGGTATGGACACAACGGATGGCTGAAATTTCTGCACTGACATTTTCCCCCAGATAGAAATAGCCTTTGTGGAAATTTATTTTGGGGAATTAGGCTGTATTTCATTCTATTTTTTTCCTTTTTCTTCCCTCCTGGTGGTGGTGGTGGTGGAAAGCAACAAATGGTTGGATTTTTTGTTTCTGCAAAACCGGAAAATTAAATTTTATTTTTAATATGGAAAATACCAGCAGCTGAAATGTTATAATTTTGAGACCAATTTAACTGATACACTGCCTAAGTAAAATCATGTGCTAATCAGGATTACCTTTGTTTTCCTTCTCCCATATAAGCTGTTCTGCCAATATTTATGCGAAAAGTCTAAGCTTGGATCCTTGCCTCCTTTTCAAAAAAAAAAAAAGTCCCATCCTTAATTAATAAAAACATTACACAAAGACAAACCAACAGCAAAACAAAGAGAAGCAAAACAAAAAAAGGCACTCTTCTCCCCCTCCTGTTAAGAATTACAATATTCCAGAGGCAGTAGGGGAGAGTGAAGACTTGTGCTCAGCAACGGTGGTGGGTCGTGACCACACTCTGCCTGTGTCCTCTTCTCATGCAGGTCCAGGGCTGCTCTGCTCCACCCCATGGAGATCCCTGAGAACACTTCCATGCAGGACAAGCTCCTACACAGCACTCAAATGTCTCCCTCAGTCCATCACTAGCAGCTCAGAACACGAACTGAGCAACGTGAGGGAGATGGATCGGAGCACTGAAAAGTGCTTTTCCACTTGCCTTTACCCTTACGTGATAATGCCGAGAAGAAACAATTACAAATAATGTCTCTTTTATTATAATTGAGTCTACAGCTTTTCAACACGACGGCTCTGGCAAGACTTGGAGAGACATCAAACTCTATAAAACACCCTTAAATATCAGTTTTGAAAGTTAATTCATTTGGAGCCATACTTTATTCCAGAAAGGGAAGTTTTTTGCTGCAAATGTTTGCGATTTTTCAGACAAGTGGAATAACACAGCAGTCCCAAAAAGTCTTCTGGAAGTTATCAATATCCAATTTGCCACTTGAGCCTTCTCATTCACCCTGCAAATGAGCTATGCAAATACATCCTCTGCGGTGGGAGAACAGCAGAGCCGAATGCATTGCCTGAGCTCTCCGGGAAACAGGGCAGAAAGGCTCAGCCTCTGATGTTTCTCTCCTCCTGCCCTCTTCCCAAGGAAAAAACAGACCTTGGAAATCAGAGAGGTTTTGCTGCCTGTTGCAACCAACAACAGCACTGAAAGTAGTGCAAATAATGTTTCCATTGCTCACTATTTCAGATTGAGAGCATATTTTTCTTGGAGCATTCTTAACCTTTGGGATCTTTTCATGTTCTTTAGCCATTGTGTTTGCTTCTTCCTTGTTTTCTTACAGGGAAAGCCGAAATGACTTACAATCAAAATCTTTTTTTAACAGCTTTCTCCTGTTGCTTTGGCAAAACAAATTTTGAACAGTTGGAACGATACAGTGCCATTTACTCCTTTCTCAAATAGTTTTCTCCTTCTACCAAGAAATCCTGCTCAATTTGGATCTGATCATTTGTTTGTGTAAAGAGGAACACCTCTAAGGTCTTAAACAAAACTACAGAGATCTGCAGCACATGAAAATTTTCATTGTTAAGTCAAGAGATACATTTATTTATGCTGGGTCATATTCTTTTAGCACTATTTGCTTGCTTGTTTTAAAATTTTGCAGGATCAACTCGTGATTCACAGTGGCACAACTGAGAACAGAGTCTGGTTAACTAACTGAAGGTGCTAATGACAAGTAAGTCTATAACTGGAGGTAAGCCAAAGCCACAAATTGCTAATGTGATCCACACTGCAAAACGTGGGAGGATTCGGGACTTAGGAGTCTGGTTTTACCCATCCTGGAAACAGAACATGACCATGACACTCCCATGTGAACGCAGGAGCTCTTCACCATTGTCTCAGCTCACTGTGATACGTACAGATCACAGGCAAGCGTTGGAGGTTTTCCAGTTCAAAGCTTGGACTCATAACCCACCTCGACTTACAGCCCAGCCTAAGCAGTGACCCCTTTGCAAAGTCAGCTCTAAGGAGACCATGTCCTCACCAGCACCATCTGCCATGACCCACTCTCACCCAAAAACTTCATTTCTACAGTGTAATATGCTTGATTATTTTCCTCAATGAGTATGTTTACTCTGAAGATAGACACATAAATCACACCAGCTGAAACCCAAGCAAGCATATGACAAATATGGTATTTTTAAAGGTTAGTTGTTGTTCTTTTTAATGAAAGAAAAGCAAGAGGATGGGGTTGGACTTTTATGATGTGCAAAAGAGGTTGTAACCACAGAAAAATCTGCCTCCAAAAGCCAAATATTATTCATTTTGGTGGAATGCACTGTTAAAATAGCTCAGCCTTTCAGGAAGAAGCATGCTTATGTAAACCATCTAGTTTACTCTTTTGAACAGACAACCTACAAAAAATCCTGTCTGTATGTATATGTGGTGTCTTCCTCATGTGTATGTACATAGATTTATAAATGTCCACATGATCAGCTGTGGTGTTCAGCAGACTCATACAGCACATTTAAGAAAAGAGGTAAGCACAGAGGGAAGGCAATGTCGTAAGCCATGACAACTTACTGGTGCCATTGATTAGGATCAACAAATCCCAGTGCTTTAACAGGAGTCAGTAATTCATTCATGCACCTTGCTGGTCCACCAGTTATTTCATTTAACATTTAACATTTAAAAAGGGCACAATAAGGGCTGAAACATCATTGCCGATTCTCTGTCACAGCTTGGAAACACCTGCCATGAGGAGTATGTCCATCAAGAAGGATGATCAAAATACTGGCATATCTTCAACTTTTGAACAGCATTTCTTTAATCGACACCTAAGTCTCTGAAGATATGACACTGAAGAGCTCAATGCTCTGGGTATTTCTATTGAGATTTTCAGCTTTCTAGGGATCCTTAATGGGATTAAAGATAAGCTTGCATACATTCACCTCAATGACAAGTTTATCTCACGTTGGTTCCATCTGCTTTTTGTTCCCTGTATAAGCAGGACCTTTTCTTATGTCATGTAGCCCCTATATTCTTTCAGTACCAGCACACAGCTGACATTTATACATTTATACATACCTAGGCACAGCTCAGCTCCTGCAGCCCGATCCCCTCTGCACATGGATGCTGCTGTCTTTCCCTCCTGCTGCCTATTGCCCCTTCCCAGGCCCAGGATCTTCCAAACTCAACCCACCAACCATTCCCCCAACCTCTTCAATATAAGACTGAAGCAGGGTGTCGCTTTACCTGGAACTGATAGTAATTTTCTATAATGCTATTTAATAATTGCCTTGGCTGCAATGGGGAGAAACGAGTGTAAGGGAACCAGTAAGAGAGTAATTGCGTTCAGATGCTTTAGTTATTGTCCATAAAACCTATAGTACAGGAAACTGCGTGTGGTTCTCAGGTCTCTAAAACATACAGATTATGTTTCAAAACAGACACTATTGGATCTTTGCTTCTTTTCCCTTTTAGTTCTCAACACCGGTGGCATTCATTGGAAAATAGTGGGCAGTCCTTAAAACGACTGTGGGGCAAGTCCTCAGGGAGGCCAGCCCCAGGGACGTGAAGGACAAGACAAGCAGCAAAAGTCAGCACTGATTTACCCAGGGCAAATTATGCCTGAACAACCTGATTGCTTTCTGTGATTAAATGACTGGCTCTGCGGAAAAGGGCAGAGACATATATAATATGATCCTCTTTCTTACCTTTATATGGAATTGTGCAATGCTGTTGAAAACCCTTTTCCTTCCGAATCAAATTTTTATGGAAATACATAAACTGAAACTTATATTTCTTTCACAGCTTGAATCCTGCAAAACACTTCAGATATCTGGGCATGTCACTCCAAGGAGGGGGGGTCTTTCTGGTCTTTCTTTCACCCAAACCTTCCTTCTGTCCTCCTCTCTGCCAGAATAAGGCCCATTTTCAGGACAGTTCCCCTGCAAATGTATAAGATTCCCCATTCACACTGTCAGTGTAAAGATTATGAGCTTTCCTGGATAAGGATGCTCTCATGAATGGCTTTGCTGCTGTTCCACCCTGCAGTCAGGCAGCTAGGAAACTGTGCTTTGAATAGTCAGCAACAGTAACACGCAGATTAAATATTCATGTTTCTATTTTTCATCCTTTGATTTTTGTCCCATGTAGCTGCAGGGGAAAAAAAAAAGACTGAAAATATGATCATTTAATTGAAAATTTAATTTGAGAGAGTTCAAAAACATTTAAAAGAGAGGAAAAACTACTTAGAGTCATTTCTGTATACTTCATGTTGTTAATTTGCATACTTCAGCTTCTCCCACCACTTTCTGTCCCCATCAATTAGATTTATTATTTTTTAATCCTACTTAATTTTTGCTGGGAGTAGATGAAACGCTGTGGCTGCTTTTCTTGGCCTAAGGAAAAGTTATATGTGTGCAGTAAAACTACTCCCTGCTATTATCACCCTAGGAGTTATACACATAAAACCCGTTTTTATCCATGAAATAAAAGAAAATTGGAAATGCTTATAAGTTATTACAATCAGTGAAAAATACTAAATTCAATAGGTGATCTTCTCCCCTGTTATAAGTGGAAGTAGAGCCTTGCTACCTCAGTGGAACTACGTTGATTTATACCACTTAAGGATTTCACCCACAGTAAGAAGGGAAAAACATAAAACACTCATTTTTTTCCTGAGGGGGGAAGAAATAAATAATAATAAAAAAGCCCTTCCTGACTGTGAAATCCACTGAATTTTAAAGAACGTGTGTAAAGAACATACTTGCACAAAGTTTAGGGCTTGAAAAATGACAGAAAGGCAAAAGAGAAGAGAAGGGAAATAATCCAACACAGGTGAGAGAGATTAGGTTACTTTTATGATTAACCTCATGATTACATTACCCTGAAGTATACAGTCATACACAGAGTTTTCAGGGAATTTTTAAGGATCAAAAAAACCTGGTAAAACTGGCAATATTTAAGATGCTACATTTAAGATGATTTAAGATGACCAAAACTCTCATTGAAAGACAAAGACTCACAGAAAAGTCCTAGTGAACATGAGACTCGCCATACTCCAGGGTAATCAGTAGGAATGGGTCACTCACTTGTACAATACAGTGACACTAAGCCACTAGTTTGCTTAACTAGAGGTACTCATGCCACAGGGTATTTAGGTGGTAGAAATGGGGTTCTCTTTCAGTTTCCTGTGGGATCTATACGATGTTTAATCAATTATTGAGTCTTCTTTGTCATATGCTCATGAATGTACTCATCTTCCGCACCTGAAATTAATGCTAGAAGCAGAAAGACACAGATCCTTAGGACATCCCAGATTTCTGTACTGGTTTCTGCAAAGGAGAACCTTTACAAGAGATCGGTTGTGTTTCACATTTTGGCTTGTGCAGCACCCTCTCGTCCAGTAGACAGTGGGACGTTAGCAGTTTGATGACGAGGGAAAAAGGGCTTTGATAAACACCAAACCCCATCATTATCTCATTTTGGTGCACTCTACATTTTTTCCTAAACAAATTCCATGGAAAACTCATGTAGGAAACCATAACTTGCTACAAATGAGAACCCACAGATTGAATTTTTTTTTTCTTTTCTTAATATGTGAATGCAGGGATAAAATTACTTCATTGAGAAATACATGGCATGAAAAAGAACAGAAGGTTAAAAGAAAAAAAATACCCCAAATCTACCAATGTCTAAACCCATTTTTCTGGGGGAAAAAAAAAAAGTCCTATCTTAAAGCCTTCCTGTGCCACAGTGCCTGACAAAGATACTTGAAACAGATGTCCTGAAATCACCATTCATACCAGTGAGCAATTATTTATCATTACTTCTTTCCATTCTTTTATCTGGTCCCAGTGATGATGCTTCTTCAAACTGAACTTATTGGATAATCATTAAGGTATTAATTTACAGGCAACTCAGAAAATATGCCAGTATGATAAGTAAAGGAATCATGAAGCTGATCTTTAAAATTCCCAACCAAAACACTAAACCTGAAGTTTAAATGAAGCCAGTTTTATTCATACCAAGTTCAATCTGGGACCTAGAAATGCCTGAAGATCAGCTTAAAAGCTTTACAGTTACTATAATGCTCGTGTCAGTATACTTTATAGTGTTACCTGAGAGTGACTCAAGCTTACTCACATTTCACTAAGTTGGTTCTCTTGTTGATGTGTACCGATTCCCTCCTCTGATGAATCGTTCACCTCCGGTTTTAGCCAAGCATAACAGCATGGTGTTTGATATTGTGGAAATACGCACAAATTACAACCCAACAACCACCACGATGCTGGCCTTACTTCTGTGGAGTGTAACAAATATAGGTCTCTCTTCTTGAGAAAATGAATGCTTTGTCATTTTTTGGTCTACTGTTGTACTGGATGTCTATCTAGTTGGAAATTGCTCTATGGAAATCATTAGAAAATGCCAACTTTCCATGTTATAATTTCCTGATAGAAGTTTTGCTGAAATGTGCCTGAAGTTCAAGACAACAAACATGGGTAGCAAAAAAATAGATATCAGCTCCAAAACTAGCCAATTACAAGGCCATCTCTTGGCATTCAAAAATGCCACATTTAGGCTCTTGCCATGGTCTACCTGATTCCCACCAAGGTTCTGGACATTCTACATAGAACTGGGCTTAGGCTCCTTTTGGAGCTCTCCCAGGGTGGATAATTACTCCTTGGCTTGGACCTTATCACCTGTATCTCATTGACATGGATTAAAAAAGCATCACTAAGTTACCCCTATTGTAGAGGAGCAGCAAAGGTTTCAGAGACAAGGGATGCTCATTTGGGATGTCATGGCCCTTTCCATCCTAGTGACTCCTGTGGCCTTCTGTCAGCTGAAAGCTGTATTAAAAAGCAGACCCACAGAAATCACAGTAACTGGTTATCATTAAAAGCAGCTGAGCAAGAGAAGCACTTGCGAACACGCAGGCGAGCAAGCAGACCATTACGAAGCTATTTGGAAAGATTTCCCCTTGTATCAAATAATAGCCTGGTTTATTGAAACATTTATTCATCATCACTTATTGACTGTCCAGCTCCTGTAATTTCTTTATATTTACAGTGCATGCTTCTTGTTATCCCTTCTTCTTAGGTCAGTACTACTAAAACTGGTGTTTCTGGCATTTGCTGAGCCTGGGGTTCTGCACCAAGGTATCCACAAGATGACAAGAGTAGTAACACTCTGCAGCTCCTGTCTTCAGCTCCCCATTTAAAAACACTCACACAGGGTTTTAGATGTTACTTCAGCCCTGCCACAGAATGAGAAACCCTTGGAAACAGAAATGCATACCAGCTATATGCAGAAAGTCAACAGTCAATGGTGCACCTGGATATACAGTATAGATTCCTGTGGGCCCACTGCCATGTGGTGTTGTGAGTTGCAAATGACTTCCTCTCCTCACTTCTTATATGAATTCTTGATACGGCATCAGAAATAAAACAGCTTTAACTGATTTAATTCTTTGTTGTGGTTAGAGAGTCACTTCAAGAATGGCAATGAGCAAAATCCCACTCCCTAACACAAGGTAAATCCATATCTATAAGCAGGGTCTAGCATTTTCGGAGTCCACACACAACCTCCTTACTGAAGTTCATACCAGAAATCAGGGTTGACACGGTTGTTATAAAAGCTCTGGTGCTTCAGCAACCACAGCGGCTCCAGGCTCCTTCTCCAATGCGGTTCCTCGTGAACTCTGAGCTGTGCACAAGCTGCAATTTGCCACGCAGAGGACAAGGACCGAGCAGGGACCGTCTCAGTTGTCATCAAACATTGAAATCACATGGCGTCATTTCTGTTCCAATCATGAATATTTTTGGCAAGCGTTCTCCTTCAGCTCTGCCATGTTCATGTAACAGGGAGGCGAACTGAAACACGTTTCATTTGCTATTTAATGTTCGCCTAAAGAAAAAGGACTTTTCTGTAGAACCGGTTTTGTCTAAACTACTTTTGGTGAGCAATCAGGTTTTTAACTTTTTTTCTTGTTGATGTAAAAACAAGTGCCTGTGTCTCTGAAGAAATGGGAATTTTTACTGGAGACTTTGGGCAAAAAGCAAAAATATTTTGGCCCCAAACCAAAAACTTTAAGCTTAAAATGGCAAACCTCTCATTTTCAGCCAAACAATGAAAACGTTGGTTTTGGCTGGACATTTTGGGTTTTTCAACAGAAGTGATCTTTTTCTCGGTCAAAAATTTTCCATGAGGTGAGGAATAAACATTATGGGTAAAAGCCTGGTGTAACTGGAAGGAAGGAGTAAAGAGAGAGATAAGGAATAAAAACAGTTTATCACAACCATCATGAAGCTACTGTTACCAAGGTCTGTTACAAGCCACTGTACCAATCCGGTGAAGAAACCCTGAAACCTATAGCCTGGTATATTTATAGCATGATTCATGGTCACTGAATGTTCTGTAAACAAATTTATGGAACTGTTTTTCTCTCAGTTGTTTCCTTTTTTAGAATATTATCACCAGGAAAAGCACTTGCAGAATATTTCTACCTGGACAGAGTTTTCATAGCTGTTCTGATGATTTCAGCTGCCACACAGGCAATAAAAAGTCCCAGGCACTTGTCAGTGACCTTATTAATTCATGAAAATCAGAAGTCCCACGCAGACATCCAACAGGCAGAGGAGATGCCTTATTACCTCTTTCCCAACAGCCGTACAGTCTGTAGGGAGAAGGGAGTGTGTTTAGAGACGGCAAAGCCATTTCAGACCAAGATGTGAGCCACCCAAGCACCAAACACGATGTGCAGAGATTGTCCCGCATAACTCTTAATCACCACCTGGGCTCAGTGAATCAGTTACTCTTGCAGCATAAATCACATCCACCTCTGTCGTTGCGAAGTGGCGTGTTTCAATGGGGAGTAGATGTGCGATCACTGCAAAAGGGGCAAGATGGGGAAAACTGGAAGGTGGGAGGATATGGATCCTCCAGCTTAGCAAAGGGAGAAATGAAAAGATGCTCTGCAGCCAAGAGCTGGCCTGTAATGAAGCTCTTGCCGATGATGCATACCTCGTTTATTTAATTACTTTTAAATATTCTGCCTAATACTTGGCTCTAACGGGTGTGTTTCAGCACAGCACAGCATGAGTGCTGGGCTAAAGAGTAAGCTGGGCAATGTCAAGAGAATAGCGATCCCCTGAGTTACTAGTGCATGTCTGGTGTTTTCTTTTTTCATGTTTTCAGGAAATACTCCATCATTCATGAAAGAGCTGCTGTCTGCACCATACATGTAAGTCTGACTACTTGGGAGGACAAAGGTGAATTCAACTGCCAAGAATTGATGCTTTCACCTCCTAGTTTTCGTGCAGAATCTATGATTAGAGACAATTTTTTAATCACAGTTATAATGTTTCCCAATCAGTTCATAAAGCAGCTTTCAGGACATGACGCAAAACAGCAGTTTAAAGCCATAGATCTTTCTAGTTAATCTAAAAGATTAAGCACCTCACAGCCACTGGATAGTGCTCCTTGGAACCACAGTATTATGGCCCTGGCTAAATCTGGTTTTATAATCCTGCTTAGTCTACACTGATCTGGATAAATAGAGACCCATCGTTTGAGAATGAAGCTCAGAAAAGCATGATTTAGGCAAAAGGAGGAAAACATGAGCACATATTTTCAACAGGGACAGGAAGGTGGCATAGGAAGTTAAATCGTGTTAGGGACAAAACATAATCCCTAGTTGCCCTTTACAATGACATTTCACACAGAGTCACCTTACTATTAAAGTCCCTGCAGAGAGACACAGCTGATCAGCCCGGGGAGGAAGGCTAAGTGGGATGAGGACGATGGGCAAAGAAAGCTCCTACAGCTGTGCTGGAAGTGCTCGCACCCGCAGCCAGCCCAGGTACAGCTGCCACCCGCAGGGACCCTGCAGGCAGATCGTACTTGGAGACACAGCACGGGTCTTGAATGTGCACGGATGCTGCTGAGCTCAAGGAGTGTGTAGGGCAGCCAAGGCACGCACTTCTGAGGGGAAAAATAAATGTTACTTATCTACTCTCCTCACCTTGGGGAAAGAACCAAGAACAGAAGTCAACATGTACACAAACCAGTTGATTACCAGGAATCCCAGTTTACCTACCAGCAGTGAAACATGGGTACATTTACTTCAAGCAGAAATTTGTCGTGGGAACTCAGCTACTAACCCAATGCACCGCTCCCGCTGCACTGCTAACAGCCTTCAGCCACCAACAGCAGTGACTTTTTTTCCTGGAGTAGCAGTATTTGTCCGCCTTTGCCTTGCTAACTTGTCCTTCATTGCAGGCTGTACAGCCGAGACAAGAGGGAGCGCATCTCGTAGGCGCAACCATGAGATGATGTTGGGGAGGTGGCCTTACCTAATGGGTAGACCACTGGACGTGAAGGCAAGGAGACCTAGGTTTTTTCTTCCATCTGGCCAGTGGGTCATGGACGTAGTTGAGGCAGTTGTTTTCCCCCTTTTCATCGTCGTTTCTCAGATACGTAGTGACTGACACCCTTTTTAAAATGCTCTCTGATGGAAGGTTGAAGTGTTGTCTGTATTCTGCACTAAGAAAACCTATATTCTACAAATACTTCACTTAAGTAAAGTTTTTAGATTCAACTGCAATCAGCTCAAGTTTAAAGTGCATGAGATCATTCATTACATCACCAGCTTATCTACAGCGTTACTAAAGCACTGATCAGATGACTGAAGAACTGGAAATATTTGTCACAACCAGGGAACTTAGGAAGTACTTTTTTAGCACTTGTACAGCGAATGCTTGCCTGTACAAATATTTGTGAATAGTGTGAAATAAATTAGTACTGAATATATCTTTAAATCCAGTATTTCTTGTGTTTCTGAAGGAAAATGAATATTGCCTATATTTCTGAAGATGTGCAGCTAAAACATAAGTTATTAACTTAATACACAAATTAGTGTGCAAAAGTCCCTTGTCTATGTTTTGCGGATCACCAGATCAGTGGGTCACAACGGCTTTATATTGTGAAGACACTGTGAACAAACAAGTTGGGCACTGGATCTGCATATGCAAACAAACATTTTGCAATTATTCCACAAAAAAAAAAAAAAAGAATTTGAATTGCAGATCTTTCTAATATATAGCCTTTGTCTATTGTGAATCGATGCAAAGCTTTTGGCAGTGAAGACAGAGAGACTGGAAGTGTTGAATGTATGAAAGTTAGCTCCTACTCACTGTAAGTGATAATATTAAAATAAGTCTCCCACAAACTTTATGGCAGCAAAATTCAGAAACAAGAAAAAGAAGCTTTTAGAAAACAAAGCAACTCATGAAAGTCAATACTATGAGACATGAATTAGTACTGCTATTATTATTATCTAACGCCTATAAGCTGCTATGATGAATAAGGACTCTTCTTCTGCCTTGTACAAATAAAAGGATAAGAGATCATTGTCATCACAAATTTAGTGGATTAAGAAAATGTTATGTGCATAATGAGTCTCTTTAAAAAGAATATTGGCACAAGTTTTTTAAGGAGCTAGAAACCATTGTATCACACATGGCTTGAGCTGACCACTAATTAATTCATACTTGAAAAAAAATCTCCTTTACATGACTTAAATCTCCCTGATATGACTTTTTTTTAAGATGCTGGTAGGGTTCACCTTGAGAAACAGGAATTGTTCTACAGGAGCAGAACTCCCTGCTGAGCCTGGTGTTACAGTGGGAACTACATTGCGGAACAGCGGAAGGTGAGAGAAGAGAAAAGACTTCCAGACTTGTGGGATGTCTGATGGAAAGGAGCATGCTTAAAAGATAATAGCACCGAACAACTTTCCAGCTTTTCTAGGAGCAGTTTCTATAATGAACATGTGTCAATTACAAGTGTAAGATCATTCTGTTGTTTTGAAAAATATGAGATTTAAATAAATAGAACACTGTTTATACCAGTAGAGGATTTGGCTCCCTCTTCCAAAGGAAGAGGTCATTTTTCCATTTATGTTTAGCAGAAAACTAAATACCCCAAATCCTTAAAGGCCAGTAGATAGTAAACCAAACAAAAGCATAAGAACTGACTATAAGCCAAAATGAATATCCTGAGGTCTATTTTCCCGTAAGGCCTTTGCACGCTGTCCTGACTACGCTTCTGATGCCAACAACTTAACATCGGCAACCGTTCCCCTTCGTTTTACTCTTCCGAGTAAGATGCTGCCTGGCATGCAAAGGGGACATTTCCATGGTAACGCGCTTCTGGAAATTAGCAGGGTCTTGGTGCTTTTGGCTGATAACCCAGATTGCTGTATGTATTGTGATTACCTGAGTATCTTTTTGGCTCACAAAATGACCATGGGCCCATGATAAGGAAGGAAAGATCCAATTCTGAACATGCTTGTCATTAACCTGAAACTTAGCTGTCATGGGAAACCTGGACCCAATTTCTGCACTGATATCATCAAAGCTATGGTTGCAGAAAATTTTGGGATGTATTTAAAAGTTTGTATCAACTATATAACAAAAAATGTCAAATCAGCACTGAAGGTCCCTCTTCTTTCTGCCCTGACACTCTTTTTCCATTGTCTTAGAGGAAAACTATGTCACCATTGGTGTTAAAGGAGTGAGATCCAACTTAAGCAAAGGTTACACAAGCTAGTACAATTACTAGAGTCTCCATATTTTCCCAATAACGAATCTTGCTCTAATTCAGAAGATGTGCCCTGCCTGGGAAACAATGCGAGGTTGAATGAGGACAGAGCAAAGAATGACATGTCATAAAAGCCTGATGTTCCTGAGTGCCAAGAGAACCGTTCCCTTCTGATGGGTGCTCTTGGGTAGCTAATTTGAGGCATTTGGAGCATTTGGTAGACAGCTGTTCTGCTCAGAGTGCAATGGCAAGCGTTTTCAAGCTAAAACCACAAGAATGAACCGATGATGCCATTTGGAAGCCATGTTCAGAGAACTTACCTCCTCTGACTATGTTGCTGGTTTTTAGGAACAGAACGCAGCTTTTTACCCTCTCCCTTCCCTGCTGCTTTCCCTTTTGTACTTCTCTAAGCAACCAAATCTTGCCAGAGCTGCAGATACCAGAAGCGATGCAGGCTGGTTGTGAAGGAAGATGGGAAGCACAGCAGCTTCAGCCATCTTGGGTGGTGCCAGTGATGGGACAGACGGAGGAAAAAGAGGTCTTGTTCTGTGAGCACCTCCTTCTTCTGTACTAGAGAATCTGCACCTAGGAGAAACTAAAAAGGATCTTTTATTTCTTCCCTAAGGCACATGCAGCACCCAGCGTACTTTGTCGTCACATTACGCTGCCAGGCACTGGCTTCAGTGAGAATTGTCCAACAGGAGGGGATAAGAGTCAGCGAAAGTTTTCCCAAGGTTGATTGCTCTTGTTAACTGTTAACCTGTTTACTGTTAACTGTTTACCGATCTTCTCCTGACAGTGGATGCAAATCTACCTGAACTGCCACACACAAAGATATTCATTAAACTAACGAAGATCAAGGGTAGTGTAAGAGATGGAAGGGGAGGGTGTTCTGTTCAAAGGGTAATGCATGAGACAAGAATGCAACCATGAGGCTCCTTGGGATCAATCTTTGAACTAATCTCAATTTAAAATTTTCATCAATGATCTTGGGCATGTTAAAAAGTTGAGGTTGAAACATAGATGATGGAGGAGGGAAATACCAAAAGGGAAGAACCAAGCAGTCCCAAGGGACTGAGTAATGGAAGAGAGATGGAAATTTAGTAACACATTGTGTCAAAGCATAAATGGCAATAGCAAGAATTTCTGCTACATATTCAGAATATAACACACAGAAAAAAGGGAAAAGAGGAAGATGTGGTTATGAACAGAGGAAAAAGATGAATCCAATCCTGGGATATATCAGAGGAGGTATTTGCAGACAGGAAAGTATTACTGTTGTACTCTTTTTAAGCGAAAGACTATGCTTTTTCTTTTTTTTTTTTTTTTTTTTTAACTATAATAATTCCTTTGATATTCTGCATATATCTTTTTATTTGGTGGAATGGAGCACCAAACATGAAATTGCCACTAAAAAGGGAATGCACTGTTAGTTCGTTAACGTACTATTGAAACCTTTGAAATGCTTCTTTGGAAAGTATAAGAATGTACAATTGACTTCCAAAGAAGAAATCATGTTATTTCCTTTTCTTCTTCTTTTTTTTTTTTTTTTTCCTGGTATTTCTACAACAACTTAGGATTGAGTTTTATATCATTAATTTGCTGAAACTCATTTTGTATCTTAACTTTCTTGATTTTTTTGTCTCTAAATATTTGTGCTGCTTTTCTAGAATCACTATCTGTAAACAGAAGCCTATCAAGTTCTTCCAAAATGTAATAGTTTTTGAAGACAAAAAGGGGAGAACAATTCACTAGAATGATCTGATTCTGTTCCAGACTTACCAATCACATAGTCTGCTTATTGTTTTAAAAACTGTACCTTGCATACTCCTTGATAACTGGTATTACTGCAGCTCTTTAGAGCTCATTCTACAAATTTTTCACCCCCTCATTAAAAATAAAAGGAAAACAAATGTTAGATGTGATATGTCTTTCAACAACAGCCTTTGAATATTGTGCTTGATGTTCTAAGTTGCTTTGAATGGAAACACTCGCAGACAGGACACCATGGCCACAGAGACCACATGGAACGGGACCACTAGCCTTCCTCCAACCCCCCAAACTATGCATGCATTCAGTGCCTGTTACTCTGTTTAATTGTCTCTGAAAGCACATATATCCAAGTTCATTATGATTATTATGTTCCTTTATGCTGTCGATGTTTCCATCTATTTCTGCACTTTAGACTAAATCCAAATTAAAGTGATGTTTAGCATGTGTATGGTGTGCATAGCACACTTGCTTGCCTATTTTTCACTTCCTTTTCACATCATACTTAATGGGTCTTTAAGGACATATCTGTATTCCTGCAGTGTTATTTATGGTTCTGACATCATCCCTCAAGGTGAACAGCACTTTGCTGTAGAGTATTTACTCTTTTATAGTAAATCTGCCTGCTGCTTTCTATAAAAACAGGAAAACAGCTGCAACTTTTATAGGTGAGAATGAAGGTTTCTCCGTCTTCTTAACATACATTTCGTCCTGGGGAAGTTAAAAGTGATCTTGGGAGGAGAAACACAAAGCATGAGTGTGGTCTTTCATGGTTGAATTTTATCTGTATTCCTTCAGCTGATGTTAAACAAAATGCATAAAGCCACACCAGATGTTTTTATTATCATTCATTACTTACATGAATGCTATATGGGCAAGCACGGTGCAGAATACAGAAGAAAAAAGTGCCCTTGACTCAGAGGACCAGATCTTTCTTTACAAACATCTTGTTAAATAGTTAAGTGTATGCACAATGTCTTTGGATTAATCAGTGTCAAGTCAAACAAAATCTATAAAGAAATACAGCAAATGAAGAAATAGGCAAGTGGCTGCTATTATTTAAAGTGCAGGAAGATCTGTTCTCATTTATATTGATACTAAATTGCCTAATGAGCTTTAAATGACATTCAGCTTGGCCAAAAGGTAAGGACCAATACTTCAAGTGCAAACCAGGTACCTAACATGTTCTCATTTTGAAAGGACACATTCAGCTTCCTTTGAGATATCTTGAATACATATGTTGATAGGAGAAAAAAGATGCTCCAAGACTTTGGGTAATTTGGGTAAGAGTACCTGAATAATGACACATTTAGATCAGTGTTATGTTTGCGAGCTCTAACATGCACGAGAGCCTGAAGCATTTTGGACCAAGTACCACCATACTGAAGCAGCACACAGCAACTTCACATTCTCTACATGCAGTTGCTGAGAGGTTAAAACAGAAATGGTATGGCAGGAAAAAAATCCAAACTCGGGGACCTGGAGAGATGAACTGGAAGTACAAGAGCAATGAGTAAAAAACTTCATTAAAAGATATGAACAAATCACAGGCATTGAGAGTACATTTACTATAGAGGCAGAGGAGGGTCAGGAGGTTTAATAGCTTACTACTTGCCACTCCAAGAGCCCATTTGGTAGACAGAGCTTGCAAATACCATGTAAAGAGTAGCTCTGGAGTGCTTTCTAGCACCTGCATCTAATTAGAAACAAAATAAAGTATAATTATTCTTTGGTTTTTTTTTTCTTCTTTTGTAACCATAATTTTAAAAGAAGTTGCTTATGTTATTTGCACTTGCATCTGATCTGAACAAAGTGATATCATGCAGCACATCACACGTCTTTCACACCAACTGCCTCCAGCCTTTCACGCCCTTAACAGAATGAAGCTTTCTAAACAGCTGGAAAGATCTTCTGAATGGCTAGGTGGGTCAGGCAGAAAATTTGGAATATTATCACCTCTGGGATAAGTCTTTGTATTGGCATTTTAGGTGAGGGATACTTATGAATGGAATCC
Organism: Cariama cristata; assembly: GCF_000690535.1. Taxonomy (NCBI): domain Eukaryota; kingdom Metazoa; phylum Chordata; class Aves; order Cariamiformes; family Cariamidae; genus Cariama; species Cariama cristata. Next base: position 186,435 of record NW_009600907.1, read on the forward strand.
TTTTGCTCATCAACAGGAGGACTCCATGTGCCAATCCATTCAGGTGAGTTTGTATACCAATCATTTACACACTCAGAGTGACATGGAGTAAATCCAAGGTCAAACCAAGAAACAACACTGTTTTGATGCTAAATATCTGCTTGTTTAAAGCTTAAGTGTTCCTACATGAAGCACTGAACCCCAATTATCTTTACCTATAGATTGCAATCTGTGCAGGTGCTTCTGCCTCCTTGAAATTGATGCAAAACCTCACCATTCTTATCCCAAATGCTGGGTATTGTGTTTGCCACATCGCATACAGCTCTACACATCATCTTGCAGGACTTGAACATTTAGACCCCTGAGACTTTCTGATTTGATTTCTCCTCTTAATGTAGATAATACAGAATATTACAGTTGTGCCAGAGCAGTGCTGAACTCCTCCACGATTCAACAGCAACTAGAGGCTTTATTTTGCTAATTGACTGGTCAAACACTATTTCTGGATCTTCAAGTAGCTTTTCCTCTGAGCATTCTCCACCAAGTTAACTGCGATGTGTGAGCGCAAATCTGTTTAAATAAAGGCAATTCGTGGAAAACTTTCCTAAGGACAATGCTGCCTCTCTTGATCAGTGGATCTTGCTGATGTGTGCAGACTGGCTACTGCCACCACAGCTTCCTAAGAACTTCAGAATTTGCTCTCTCCCTTTTTCCACTGTCAACTGGCCAAATATTTCAAACATTTCCCTTTAACAAATGTGCCCTTGTGGGGGAAAGTCCATTAGTAACAGAGTAGTTGCATCTTGTCAGGACCAGACTTTAATGGCTGTTTGAATTTTAACTATTATTTGCTAACTATTCCTGTTCAAGCCAACTAAGACCATAATAAAAGCCATTAAATACCAAGTAACTGGCCTTAGTGTAGCTGCGGGGTATAACACTGAGTATGACCTGAATTTATCCACTGCAAAGCAACGACTTTGTCCCTCAGATTTTTTGGAGATGGAAACTTTTTTTTTTTTTTTCCAGAGAGGACTGTCTAGAAGAATAAAAGTACTCTTCCTTGCCCCAGGGAAGGCCAAGCATAGTCTGAAGGTAACATGACACACTGTAATCCATTTTCCTATTTACAGGACGAATGGGGATGCTCTAATATATCTGGCACTGATTTGCTAAAATACAGGGGACAATGCAACCCAGTGTTTGAATCAGTGGAAAAGTACACTGTGTAGAAGGAGAGAAAACACAAAAGCATTGCCCCACTGAAAGCTGGGGAACTGCCAGTGCTCCTGGATGAACAGGGCAGGTGAGTCAGACTAAACTTGGTGTTCTTTCGTCCTTTTCCTCCGATTGCTATTCTCTGAGCACCAGAAAACCTCATGGCACATAAAGCACCATTCTGGTAATCGTTGCCCAGTGAAAGAGTAGGGAATGGGCAGAGGAACAGACAGATGTGATAGGAATGGAAGTGGTTACCCATGGCCAGATGAAGCCCTGACTGTGTAACATCAGAGAACACACCAGCAAAAGGCCTCTGGAACATCTTCAATAGGTCAAAGGAGACAGCTGCTCTTCTTGTATCTCCTCAGTAAGGAAAGCACAGACCCTCCTCAATCACAGCCTTGTCCTGGTGCATCCTGAGACAGGAGGCTGGGATAAGAGGGCGGAAAAAATGTCCATCTCCTGAGCCAGTGGCTGAGGGAAGGCATTGCATCACAAATCAAGGAAAATATAACACAACCCCTTGAGAGATTTATCCTCTACATTCTTAATGGGTTTTCTGCAAAGACCTGGGGACAAAAATTAATACTGGCAGCATTTTGACTTACACAACAAACCTGATTCTAAGCCATTTAAAGTGGTTAGAACTAACAAATCAAAATCTGTAAAAGCTAAAGAGAGAAAAGTTAAGGGCATGAATCTTAATCTGAAGAATTTTTATCTTTAAATATAGATGTGAGGCAACAAATGCTAGTAGTCAGTGCAAGAAAGGAGAAAGGTAGGACAAAGGTTAAAATAATTAGAATTTCCTGGTTATTTACTTATGGCCCAATCAAAGTCTGTTGAAGAAAGCAGAAAGCCTCAGTGGGCTTTGGAATAAGGTGTTCAGACATTTGCACATCTTAAATGAGCACTGGACGTAACCAGTGCACTGAGACTGGAGTACAGAATGGAGAATTAAAAATAAGCAATGCATTAGCTCAAATGGGAGCACAACAGATATCTCACAAAGCAATTTTCCATGCAAAGCCCTTAACTCACAAAAACAACAAAAAGAGACCAACAAAACCCAGCCCTCACAAGTCATGTTCAAAACAATGCTTGGTGAGAAAGATGAGCTTTACACCATGTCCCAAATGTGAGCAAACTCCACAGCTGGAGACACTAATCTGCAAATGTTCACTGCATGAACTGATCACTGCAGGGATCAGGAAGAAATGTATTTCCCTGAAGAACAATAACATATTGGCAAGGTGTACCACAGAAACGTTTCACCTTTTTGAACCAGCAAGTGTTGCTGGTGGCTGGATAGCAGACTTGACAGACCATGAGGTATCATCTGTTGAGGCAGTATCAATGCAATATTGCAGGTGGTCCAGGAAAAATGTAACTTAGCTGAAAGAGCTTTATACGTCATCCTGTACAAATAGCTTACCGGGACTTCACTAACAAGTAACCGAAAGCTGAGATTCTTACTCACAACGCTTTGCTCACTATTCTCAGTAAATCACAGCACACTTTGCACTTAAGGTGTTTAATTAAAAGCTAGCAGTGCATGGGGGAGCAAGGTAGAGTTCCCTTCTCTAGATTAGCTTGCTTGTACAGAATTGGCTCTCCCTTTCACTAAAAAGCATAATGCTGTGTAATTTCACAGTGCTGAAAAGCCCACACCAAGATAGGTTATGACTTAAACTGCTTGCAGAGTGCTGGGATCATCTCTGTGTTTGAGGGAAATGTGCTAGTTGTCACTCAGGCCCAGGAAAGCATTTTGAAAGCAGCTAATCACAGCTGTCCAGCAGTGGTTTTCACAGAATCGTATTACAGTGCCGGAGTTACAAGACTAATTTGCTTCTAAATACGTTCTTTTTTCTATTACAATCAGCTCAAGGGTTTGCATGGTTTCAGTGATGTTTAATGGGGATTAGTTTGAAGTGAAAATGTGTTTTCCATTTGTCTGAGAAAGACACAACAGGGAGCAGAGCCCTGGAGATTATTGAGAGCTTTGGGTGGTTCTGGGAGGCCAAAGGCCGAGTTGACTTCAGAATTCAGTGGAGTGTAATAATCCCCCAGAAATGCACAGCCTGGTGTGTCTTATTGTGCAATTATGGGACGGAAACTGTAGTGCATTTCTGACCTGCAGATTATTCACTGTGTATCATTAACGCAGGTATGACACGATCATTAAGCAGTCAGGCAGTACCAGCTGTGTCTGGAGCTACCTACAGAACGATCTCCACTCCCATTTTCCCTGCTCTGTTAGGATGCAGCACCTCTTACTCAGTTTAACAAGAGTTTAACTATAGAGTAAGAAATAATGGAGCTGTTAAACCTTATTCCCTCATTCATGGATGATGAGTTAGTCGTTTTGCCCACTTCAGGATGTTTATACAGATAATTAGTGGCACAAAGAATTGCTATTTCAGGGCTCAAAGAGGCTACGCTGTGCATTGTTTTTCTATTCAGTGGTGTCCGTGACATATGGTAGACTTAAATCTTTGTACTTATTAAATGACTTGCCAACACAGGAACATACTGGCTTGTTTCATATTACTTATTTATTCACTTACAGTTGGTTGCTAAAACATCTTCCTTTGCTGCACAGCATTGCTCTCCACGTGTTGCTGGAGGTACATGAAGGATGCTTTGCAGCCCAGTGTTTCTGCCTGCATCCATCCTGAATACCAGCTCCAGACATCAGCACCCTGAGTGACATCTCAAACATTTCTCATGTCACAGAGACATTTTACTGCAGGACAAATCTGAATTTTCTGGAGGACATTCCCACCATGATTGTGTAACACCTCATCATCCTGAGAGAAAGGTTTTGTATCTACTGTGGATGCAGTGTCCCCCTAATCCTTAATCATCCCTCGGATTTTTGCATTCAGAGAGCCAGATTACTTTATACAATGATGTTTCGATCGTTTCTTTCCTTCACCCCAACTATTTGCTAGCCGCATTTCTTGGGACAGATTTGAATGCTGTTAGTGACCTTGTGAAAACACCCTCTTCATTATTAAAACCAGGTCATAAATACCCCTGGGCACAATGAAATGCCTCACCTGCAATTCTTCAAATAGTTTCCACTGCTATTAATTCTTTTAGGTGTTTGAGGTCTCGCACATGTCTATTCACTAAATAGATATCATCTGGAGGTAGCTGAATATAACATTTGGCATCAAATAGCCTGTATATAGAACACCTAGAAGTATTATTTGTGGATTTATCAATGTACCAAATTCTTGATCCCCTGGGATAGTTCATCTGGAGGGAGGAAACCCAGCTTCAAACAGGAAACTGAACTTTTCCAAAGTTCACTGGTGTTGGAGGTCAAGCTTTACTTCAGCTTATTACAGAGACAGATGTTAAATTCAGATTAGGAGTTACATTTTGGGAAAGTTTAAGAGGTTTTGGGATCTGTGGTTTTGGCCTAACCCACTCTTTAATCAAAAACGACATCCCTGGGCAGCAGCCTTCAGCTCTCATACCTCTCAGAAATATGCATTCAAGACGTACAGAAGCCATTTCAATCTCAATGAGGAAACTCAGGTCATGCATATTCCCATAATACAGCTGAATAATCTGCTCCAGTTCACAAGAAAACTGTTTTCCCCACCCACATTTCACTTTTTGCCTCTGACTTCTACAACCTTGTGGGTGTGTTCTGTTTTGATAAGAAAAACAGTTTGATTACCATTGTTGAGTCAAACACATTTGGTTCCAAAGAAAAAATTTCAATGAAGACTTTTCTAGTTTGACAGCCACGACTTCTACTAAAGTGGCAGTTACTATAAATTATATGTTATAAATATGCTCTTTTAGACAATATTTTGTTTCGGGTTGTTTTTAATTACTTTTATTAGAAACACAATGACTGCTTCTTCAAGTCTCTGCAAGAAATTTGTGCACACTCATTCAGTGACACAGGTTTTGGGTTTCGAATGCTCCACTTAAAGGTCTGAAAAAGTCCTAATATACCCTTTATGTGAAACACGTGGGTATCAAGCTTGGCCTGCAGAAACACTTTCTCAGGTATCCCTGACAAACGTGACTCTATGTGCTCTCACCTACTGAAATCTTCTAGCCTGGGAAAGGTGCCGCAACTCCTTGCACAGACAGACAGGAATTCACTACAGAGAAAGGCACCAAAAAGGGGACTGTTGCAGAAAGCCAGCTTGTGAAGAGGTGGTAGCACTGCTTCAGTGCTGTGCTGTCCTCCAGCCACCCGCCGCCCAGAGGAAAGTCACTGGGCTGTGCTGTATACTTGTTTAAAAAAAATAAAACCTTTAGATAGCAGTCAATTTACAAGATTGTATTACAGTCAGAGCTAAAAACCTCATTATCATGATGTATTATGTAAACAGCATTTATGAATACTTATAAAAATGAATTTAGCCACTAAATGTTACCTTTTCAAAGCGAGTAAATATAATTTGCATTTTTATATGCAGGTGAACACCACAGTTGGCCGCAGTCATGTGAAACCTGGAACTGACCCCAGGCTTCAGACCTGCTTTTTCAGTTTAATGTTACTCTGTATAGAAAAGGAATTTACTAATATCTAGCATTTTCCATCTACTATATATGCCAAAGAATTAGAAAAACAAGTTAAAAGAATGCAGGTGAAAGAAAAAGGAAATATCTCAACAACTATTTGTAAAGAGATGAGTATTCAGTTCTTGGTAATATTATACAAAAATAATATCATCAGATTGGACAGCATTCAGAAGTGATCAACAATAATGATTTTGAGCTGGAGGCACTGACTCGTGAAAGTAAAATAGTATTTTTAGTTTGCATGCCTTGTTTTACCAAATGTAAATTGGAAAGGGATAACTTAGTGGGGTATATGAAACATAGCTATAACTAATGGGATGAAGTAAAGGAAACGAACACCCTAGATAGCAGGGAAAACTTTCTGAAACTGCTATTTCTTAGGCTGCAACAGTCTGCAAAGAGAAATGATAGAGGCCACATCTCTCAGAACATTTGAAACGAGCTTAACCAAAGCACTAGAAGCTGCAGCACAGAGAACAGTCCTGGCTTGGCAGGGGAGCTGACAGGATTAGCAAAGAGGTCTTTCCTAGGGCTGCCGAGGGGCTGTTGTAGGGGTTCAGAGCTATTTTTGTCTTTTACGACAACTGTTTGATGAACAACTCTATTATTTTCCAGTTGTCAATGAATAAGAGGAAAGAGTTTCCTGCGGAGCAAAATCTTTCCTCCAAGGTGAAGAATCAATCGGAGACAAATACCAATGTCACATTCCAGCACTTCACTCCTTATTGTGTTTGGCATGTCGCTTCCTCCGTCCTACACTGCAATTGGTCCATACCAGGACAGAACCAGCCTGTTCTGTCTAATAAAATTTTATTGTGTTGCTTTTCAAAATAACAACTCCTATACTGGTACTTTGAAAGCCAGGAAGGCACAGAGGCAAGAAAAAACATGCCTACAACTCATTAAGGCTACTAGAATAGTTGCATAAAAGAATCTGACAATGCAGCACAGTCTGTCATTCCAGTTTCATTCCACTAATTGTTCTTTTTTTTTTTTTTTTTTAAATAAAGAACTGTCACCCCAAAATAGACTGTTTCCGTAAGAAAGCACAAAGATGAAATTGGAAATAAAAATCATTAAGACTTATTGTCTCTACAGTCATGCCAACTTTTTTTTTTCCCCAATGACCTTCTCAAATTCTTTTTTCTGTCAGTTATGCTCTCTTAAATCCTGCTGGAAAGGGGAGGAAAGGATGCAGGGAAGTGGTCAAACCACCATGTTCTCTGGCATGACAATGACAAGCTGACTGTATTCAGAGTTGTCAGTAATCCCTACACAGGTTCAGCCCCTGCAAAAACACCTCTGTCACTGACGGTGTGCTGTTGACACCGCACCTCTTCACCTGCTAACTTCCAAAAAACCTGAGGAAAAACTACCGGAACTTAGACAGGAATTCGCTTTGCCTTAAGAGTGAGGGAGCTTCCCACGGTGGCTCCCACCTCTGGTTACAGAAGCAAAGCGGTTTCCAAAGAGACTCAGCAGCCCCAGCCCAGTGCCTTAAATCTCAGCGCACTGACTGGCAGCCCCTGCCTGGGCACCTGACAGTGCAAGTCTGTCACCTTCTGCAATTTTTTTTATTTCTCTAACAAGTAGGGCCTGCAAAAAAATTTGAACTTTGTGTAACTGAAAGGCTCCTGCTTTTGGCCCCGGTCTGAACTACGCATTGCCCTGAACACGGGCTGGAGGGTCCTCTGACTAAGGGAGGCGAGGACGGCGGCCAGATGGCCCCCCGCTGCTACCTCAGGCCTCGCTCTGAGGCCCTGCCAGGCTGGCTGAGGGCTGCTCTGCCCCTCACATGCCCCTTGCCGTCGACGTTTCTGTGAACTCTTCCTCTGCCTTTCCCCGCAGCGCTGCCAGAGGCTCCCATGGAGCCAGAGGCTCCCTCCATTGCCCCCCCA
>NW_009600908.1:0-7266 GCF_000690535.1 Cariama cristata
ACCATAATGATTCTATGATTCTATGACCCCACCTGCAATACTGCATTCAGCTTTGGGATCCTCAATACAAGAAAGACATGGACCTGTTGAAACGGGTCCAGAGGAAGGCTGTGAAAAATGGTCAGAGGGCTGGAACACCTCTCCTATGAAGAAAGGCTCAGAGAGTTGGCCAGGGTTGTTCAGCCTGGAGAAGAGAAGGCTCCAGGGAGACCTCATTGTGACCTTTCAGTACTTAAAGAGGGTTTATAAGAAAGACAGAGAAAGGCCTTTTTGCCAAGGCCTGTAGTGACAGGACAGAGGGCAAGAAGCAACTGTTTTAAACTGAAAGAAACTTGATTTATATTGGATATAAGGAAGACATTTTTTACTGTGGGGGTGGTGAGACACTGGAACAGGTTGCCCAGAGAAGTTGTGGATGACCCATCACTGGAGGTGTACAAGGTCAAGTTGGATAGGTCTTTGAGCAACCTGATCTAGTTAGAGATTTCCCTGCCCGTGGTGGGGGGTGAGGTGAGAGTGGGGTGGATGTTGGACTAGATGATGTTTGAAGGTACCTTCGAACCCAAATCATTCTGTGATTCTGATTCCATGAGTTTATGATCGACTATTTTAAGACTTGGTTAACTTGTTTTCTTCATTCCTCATTAACCCAGAATTTATTTGTCCCTTACAGAGCAAAAGAGTCACTAGGAATCCTGTCAGAAAGCAGAGGTCTCAAACCAACCCCCTTTTCCGGAATGAAGGAGGCAGGATCCCACCAGCATGAAATGTTTGAGGATGATATGCAAATTGCTCTTTCTTTAAAAGAGAGCAACCGGTTCAGACACCTACCTTCACTCTGACATCTAATGAAGGAACTCGCCCACTGCTTGTGGTCTCTAAAGAAAGAGATCTAACCATTTTTTTTCAGACAGATTTACTCCATCCTGTCTAAACAGGCCCTTAGAAATGCATTTAATCCTTAAAACAACAACACATCTTTCCCTTTCTTGTAATGTATTTGCTCATTTTCCGGTTCACTTCCTTTGTATCTGATTGATTGATATTTACTTGCCATAAGATTCCTTTTGGAAGCACCTCTAGCCAGATTAGGAAAACAGCAGGAGAAAGTACTGAGATCTGGCAGATGACCTTTAGGTTAATAATTAGATATTTCTTTGCAGAGTTCATTGTCCCTCAAGTGAACAGTGATCAACCTACGGACAACGATAGCAAACCACTGAGTGAATTTGGAGTATGTCAGCAGTATGACTCCAACAGCATGCCACCAAAACCAATTTTTTCCTGGCTTACATGCAGAAAGGTAAGCAAGGCACGTGAGCCTACTTGAGATTCCTGCATGCATGGTGTGCTTGTTTCTGTGGCCAGTGAACCCAGGTTTCCAGAAATTGAATCCTTTCTCTTGATCCTGCAACAGAGCAGATAACAACAAATGAGGCTAAATTTTTATCTTTATATATGATGCTTCTGAAATAATTGAACATGGGATTGCTAGAGCCAACTAAGTTGTTTTTCATCCATTTTAATTTGTAATATTGTGGCAGATGTAGCCATTCATATTATGTATCTGGAATCTTCGAAATGTAAACAAAAAGCCTAAATTCCATTCTGCAATCCATTTTAACTCTAATGTAAATGTAAGACTGATTATAAATTGCCTGTTTCCATGGGGAAATGCTGGAGTAAATATTAAAAAAATGCAGCTGGTGCTTTTAATGCTTGTCATGATCAAAGATGCAGGATAGTTTTTCAACCACAATCAAACTGAGGTTTTGGTTTGGGTTTTTTTTAATGACATGAAATCAAGATGCTTATCCCTTATGAGATACCTATCCTTGTCTTGTAGATTTCAATATTTTCCTCTTTGTCTTTTCTAGTTCTCTTGGAAATAGCAATGTTTCTTTTTTGAAAGATTTGCTATCAACCTGCCTTCCTTATAGTTTATAAATCAAGAAATTTTGTCCAATTCATTCATTGGCTGATGAAAGATCTACTGTATTGTATGCAAATATTCACATGGTAATGAAGACCTGGAACATCTATCCAAACACAACTGCCATTTGAAGTACCACATTACTTTAATTACTTGAGTTTCCTTTGACATTTGGTGCAAAATCCTAAAAGTGAATGAACAATGCAAATAATAGAATGCTTCAGCGGTGCTTTTATTTGTAAATATTCTGTGTGTTCAGATCATATGGTTGTATAAATGGTTGTGCTAAATTCCTTGGTCTCTGTGGTATTTGCTTGCATTCGAACAAAAACATGTCTTCAGTCAACCTAATACAGCAGAGATTTAAAGACTTCCATCACGGCAGCTAGTTATTATGGATGTAAAGTTCAAGCAGGAGCCACAGTTGTGCAAGTGTAGGTAGACTGCTGATGACGGGCTGTAATTGCCTGAGCTGTCAGAACAACTAATAGCAATTCTTGTAATTTTGTCTTTTTTTCAAAGGTCAGTGAGAAATACTTCTCACGGTCTTATTAAATCTCTTCCATGTCATGAACTGTTTTAGGAGGAACCTAGATGCTTCCTCCGCAGCCAGCCAAGTCGGTCCTCTTTTGCCAATTGTATAGTGTTTCTACTGAAGTATTGGAAAGTGTGCTGAGGGATGGATCTGCCATGGTTCTGGACTGCTCTGGATGTAGAAGATATTGTGATACTTGCTCAGACCTCCAGGAAAACAGTAGAGGAGACAGAGCAAGACCAATAGCCCTGAGTGCAAAATTAATGAAACATGTAAGTTGATCAGTAGAAGAATTACATGTGCTTAAGCAGATCTTTTGGTCTTATGGAAGCATAAGGGAAGGGGGAGAAAAAAATGTGGATGAAAACTACTGTTATACTGGTTTTCTTGCATTCAGGAGACCATAGTTAAGTAGAGGTTCAGTGAAACACTTAAGTAGCATCAGTGTCTATTTTCTGATCAAAGTATGGTATGACTAAAGCTTCTGTGTGTTCAAGTGATGCTGTAGTAATAAGCTCCAGGTAGGAGGTCTCTTGGGAAGTTGTCTTACCACTGAATATGGGAACAGCACCCCAGCATGTATGTTTGATAGAAAGTTGTGCCATGCTCCATTAATTAAAGAAAAAAAAAGAGAGAAAAAAAAATACACTGTCCTTTTGAGAAGATTCCCATCTTTGTATCCTTAAGTGTAAAGATAGGGTCTTCAGCCCCGATTCCGGCATATAAACCTTGCAGAACTGAAAGGTTCAAGATGTCTGCCTTTCCTCCTGTCCTTGTATTTCCTGTAGGTTAAATTTAGAGAATTTCCTGTTCAGCAGTAGATGTTTCAGGTCACTATTTCACAATAGATTTTTTAGGACACAAACATTATGTATGGAGCCCAGGAGGCTAACCCTAATCCTGAGTTTTTAATTCCAGTAAGTGAAGTGCTGTACTATTGTATTATTTGCTGTACTATTAGGTCTTGTCCTAAACCTGTGAAATATTGCATCTATACAAGTTATTTTCAGCCACCCTTCCCTTACTTGAACTTTCCTTCATACCACAGATATAATCACAGTTTCAGGAAAGAAAATATTAGTTCTATTAAACCACAATTTCTAATAGTGAACCTCTTGTTTGGGATGGCAGAGTGACAAAACACTAACAGTCAGTGTCTTTGTGAACTTTATACTGTAGAGCATGAAATGAAGTAGCTACATTTCCATTAAACTCTATTAACAGCAGGGGTGGGGTTGCATAATTCAGACTCATTTTAACCATAGGGGAGAGGGCAGTGGGAAATAACAGCATAGAAGGTTATTCTATTCATAACTGTGAATTAGTGTGGCTATTAGTATGGCCTTTGTGTAAGAAATAAAAGAGAAGTGTTGCAAGAGAGCTGGTGTCTGTAGTACACAATGTGCAGGCTTCATTGAATAAGAAAACAAATACTCATTTTCTGAAGCAGCATTCCTATTGATAAAATTGCTAATTGATTTCTTAAAAAAAACCAACCTAAACAAGTCAAAAACAGATGAAACACTGTAAGAAATGAGAAATGCTTTAACATTTTGTCAAATACTCTGAAAATGTATTTGAAGGCTTCTAAGTGGTCCCTAATGGGTGGCCACTTATTTTTTCACTAGAATTTTGCAAGAGAAAAACCCCTGAAGAACTTGTGTCTGCATTTTCTGTTTTATTATAATGGATTTTCCTTAAAGTGAAATAAGTAGTTCTGTTCACACATTGGAAAGATTTGAAGTAAGCCTAGTCTCACTGCCTGAAAACACATAAGCGTTGCACTTAACATATTAGGAATCTGGACTTATTTCTGCTCAAAGCTTTCTGTGGTAAAGACTCTTAAAATAGGAAAAGAATTTGTGAAAATATAGCTGTTTTCAATCACTATGAATTCAAAAGAAAAGCCATGATTTTGCACATAACCGTCCAGTCACTTCTGTGTCTTTGTCTCCTAGACTGTACTAATGCTGTCAATGCTAGCTCCTATTTATTTTTGCAAAAATGTTTGTTGATAATTGCTTTTATGAAATTAAAAGTTGTTAGAAATGTGTCTCATTTCAATCTCTCTCTCTCTCTCTCTCTCTGAGACGGTGAACTTTCTACAAAAGAAAAGAGTCCAAAAAAAGACAAAATCATTGCAGTGGACATGGCTGAAAGTTTATTTGGCTGGTTAGATTCACTGCAGCATTTAAGAAAAGCAATGTGCCTTGTTTAACACAATATATTCTATGTGCAAGACTAAAATTTAGACTAGTTAGGAATATGAGCTATGCAACTTAAAAACTGTGAATGTTTCTGCATTTGGGACTCTGCCAGTTTCACGCAAACAAACAGCCTTGTTAGCCAAGAAGTAACTCCTGCTATGCAGGGCCTTACTGGATGAGAATCTGTAGAAAAACTTCTGTAGTTTTTTCGTGATTTTTTCAACTCACAGCAGCCGTTCTTGAGAGTGTATATCTATTGGGGATCTTGCACAGTTATTTTTGGAAGGCATGTATTTATTTTCTGTAAGCTATGTCTAGCAACTATCAGAATATCAAAATAGCTATTACCATCTTCCTTCAAAATAAGTAACTTTGGAAAAAAGCCCTTTTGGTAAATTACTATGACTGTGATACAAATTTATTAATAATTCCATTAACACTTCTGGTTGACAGTATACCAGCAGGCAATATTAAAACGTGTTCTATTTGTTTCATAGTGCTACAATGGATGGCTATAAGGATAGTCAGGGAAGGAAAGGCAGTGGGGTGGCCCTGTATGTTAGGAAATGTTTCAGTTCTCTAGAGCTTGACAATGGTAATGATCGAGTTGAGTGTTTATAGGTAAGAACCAGGGGGAAGGTCAACAAAGGAGACATCATGGTGGGAATCTGCTATAGACCACCCAACCAGGATGAAGAGGTAGGTGAAATATTCTGTAAGCAGTTGGGAAAAGTCTCTCGATCGCCAGCCTTTGTTCTCACGGGGGACCTCAACCTACCAGATGTCTGCTGGAAATACAACACAGTGGACAGGAAACAATCTAGGAGGTTCCTGGAGTAAGTGGAAGAGAACTTCCTGACACAGCTGGTGAGGGAGCCAACTAGGCAAGGTGCCCCACTGAACCTGTTGTTTGTGAACAGAGAAGGACTTGTGGGTGATGTGATGGGTGGAGGCTGTCTTGGGCATAGTGACCATGGAATAACAGAGTTCTCTATCCTTAGAGGAGTAAGGAGGGGGGTCAGCAGAACTGCTACCTTGGAATTCCAGAAGGCAGACTTTGGCCTGTTCAGGAGTCTGGTTGACAGAGTCCCTTGGGAGGCAGTCCTGAAGGGGAAAGGGGTCCAGGAAGGCTGGGCATTCTTCAAGAAGAAAATCCAAAAAGTGCAGGAGCAGGCTGTCCCCATGTGCCAAAACACAAGCCGATGGGGAAGAAGACTGGCCTGGCTGAACAAGAGAGCTTAGGCTGGAACTCAGGAAGAAAAGGAGAGTTTAAGACCTTTGGAAGAAGGGGCAGGAACCTCAGGAGGACTACAAGGATGTCATGAGGTTATGCAGGGAGAAAATCAGAAAGGCCAAAGCCCAAATAGAACTTAATCTGGCTACTGCCATAAAAGCCAATTTTAGAAGTTTCTGTAAATACATCAGTAACAAAAGGAGGGCTAAGGAGACTCTCCATCTGTTCTTAGATGCAGGGAGAAACACAGTGACAAAGGACGAGGAAAAGTCTGAGATACTTAATGCCTTCTTTGCCTCAGTCTTTAAGAGCAAGACCAGTTCTCCAGGTACCAAGCCCCCGCAGCTGGAAGACAGGGACAGGGGGCAGAATGAAGCCCCCGTAATCCAAGGGGAAGTGGTTAGCGACCTGCTACACCACTTGAACACACACAAGTCTATGGGGCCAGATGGCATCCACCCAAGGGTACTGAGGGAGCTGGTAGAAGTTCTTGCCAAGCCACTTTCAATCATTTATCAGCAATCCTGGCTAACCAGGGGGGTCCTGGTTGACTGGAGGTGAGCAAATACGTCTCCCATCTACTTGAAGGGCCAGAAAGAGGATTTGGGAAATACAGGCCTTTCAACCTGACATCGGTGCCAGTGAAGGTTACGAAGATCATCTTGAGTACCATCATGTGGCATGTGCAGGACAACCAGGTGATCAGGCCCAGTCAGAGTTGGTTTACGAAAGGTAGGTCCTGCTTGACTAACCTGATCTCTTTCTATGACAAAGTGACCGGCTTAGTGGATGAGGGAAAGGCTATGGATATTGTATACCTAGATTTTAGTAAAACCTATGACACTGTTTATCACAGCATTCTTCTGGAGAAACTGACTGCTCATATTTTGGATGGGCGTATTCTTCACTGGGCAAAAAACTGGCTGGATGCACGAAATGGTGGTGAATGGAGCTAAATCCAGCTGGTGGTCAGTCACCAGTGGTGTTCCCCAGGGCTCAGTATTGGGGCCAGTTCTGTTTAAGATCTTTAATCAATGATCTGGATGAGGGGATCGAGTGCACTCTCAGTCAGTTTGCAGTCGACACAAGTTGGTTGGGAGTGTTGATCTGCTGGAGGGTAGGAAGGCTCTACAGAAGGATCTGGACAGGCTGGATTGAGGGGCTGAGGCCAACTTAGGAAATTCAACAAGGTGAAGTGCTGAGTCCTGCACTTGTGTCATAGCAACCCCATGCAATGCTACAGGCTTGGGGAACAGCGGTTGGAAAGCTACTCGGCAGAGAAAGACCTGGGGGTATTGGTTGACAGCCAGCTGAACATGAGCCGGCAGTGTGCACAGGTGGCCAAAAAGGGCAGCAG
>NW_009600908.1:7322-16130 GCF_000690535.1 Cariama cristata
ACTCTGCGCTGGTGAGGCCGCACCTTGAATCCTGTGTTCAATTTGAGGTGCTGGAGCATGTCCAGAGAAGAGCGACAAAGCTGGTGCAGGGCCTGGAGAACAAGTCTTATGAGGAGCAGCTGAGGGAATTGGGATTGTTCAGTCTGGAGAAAAGGAGGATGAGGGGAGACCTTATTGCTCTCTATAGCTACCTCAAAGGAGGTTGTAGCGAGGTGGGGTTGGTCTCTTCTACCAAGTAACCAGTGATAGAACAAGAGGAATTGGCCTCAAGTTGTGCCAGAGGAGGTTTGGATTGGATATTAGAAAGAATTTCTTCACCGAAAAGGTTGTCAGGCACTGGAACAGGCTGTCCAGGGAAGTGGTGGAGTCACCATCCCTGGAGGCATTTAAAAGGTGTGTAGATGTGGTGCTTATGGACATGATTCCGTGGTGGACTTGGCCGTGCTATGTTTATGGTTGGCCTCAATGATCTTAAAGGTCCTTTCCAACCTGAACAATTCTATGATTCTATGATCTATTTTTTTTATACCTCGGGGCCTAGAAGTATACTACTGTATTCTGTATTGGTGTAGAACTGCAGTGTTGGAGCTTGAACTTTATATGTACGACTATATATATAATTTCCTTTTTTTTTTTCACTCATAGGAGATAGCAAACGAGGCTCTAAGACAGCCCTTTGCACATTTTTGACCTCAGCTAGGACATACTGAAAATCACATACCATGTTTCTAAAAGCAAGTTATTTGAATTTGTTTACTAATGATCCATAGAACAAGGATCCTGTGTTTATCTCTGAAGCCTGATACAGTGGGTTCCTGCTCTTGATCCAAGTGTAAGGGTAATGGTTACAACATGTGACCTCCCCCCTTTCAGCAAAGGGCATATAGCTGAAATTAAAGCATCCTAATTGTGCAAATATCACTAGGGATTTTTCCTTAATCAAAAATATTTGTTGGAAATATAGTTGTACTGGAAATATAGTACTCAGTCATACTCATATGGACAAAACACAGAATGGTGATTTTCCTTCATAACCGGATGCAGAACAATGGAGCATGTTTGAAGATCTATAAAATAACTTAATGTCACAGGTGTCCATCCACTGTACTTGAATTACATCACATCTCTGTGAACTTCATAAACTGAATCATAACCAGTGTTTTGTAGTGGTCTAATTTGTTTCTACACACTAAGAAAAAGAAAATGCAAGTTTATAAAATATTTTGCCTCATAACTGACTCTTTATTACATTTCATGCTAAAATACATCAGTAGTTTTGGAGAATATTTAGAAATATTTGGAAAATTCAGAAATTTCATTACCCTGAAAAATGGCCTGTGTTCATACTGGTACCAGTATATTGCTTGTACGAATCCTGGTTCCTCTTCCACAGTTAAAACTGAGGGAAGTGGGTTACCTGACTTTACCTGACTTACAAAGTATGCCAGGTCTTCCAGGGAAAGCTGATAGGAAAGCTATATTCTGTGGCTACTTCTCTGAGTGCTCGTGCCTGTTACAGGGTGTGGTTAGGTATACTGCCTCAAATGAACAGAATTTTGCCATAGCTGTTTATTCTGGTGATGTATTTTATAGCTTAGATATTACAATCGCACACAATTACCAGCTCAGGAGAACATGGCAGGTCAGGAACACCACTAGCGTTGTTGGTCTGTCTTGCAGACGTGCATGCTTTGGGTTTCCTGTTGAATGTAATGCACAAGAGAACATGAAAACGCATTTAAAAATGACACTGGCATAGTAATGTGATTCTTGATGCTTTGGAAATTTGTAGCGCAGCTTAACAAACATTCTGTTAATACCCATTTAAAGGGCAATGTATTCTCAACTTTAATGGCATAATGAAAAGGTTATTTGCCTTGGAATAAAATCCCCAGCAGATTTACTCATTTAGGATTTTGGTTCATTTAACAGATTAGGCAATAGTTCAGTAATTATATTACATAATTTATTGCATGGGGCTTCTAGTTATATAAAAATTTAATTGTTTTTATTTCGTATTTGTTTAGGAGACCTTTGTAGTGGGAATATAACTTTCATAATCTAGAAAAGTGTATTGTGCAACAAATGATTCTTAAGTAATTACATCTCTGCTATTTTGCTGGCATGCTTATGCATGAAAAGAGACTGCACATCATAAAAATCTCTGATACCTTCTCAATCTCTGTCATTGAGAGCTAAATTCAGCCTTGTCATTGAAACTACCCTGTACTGGCTGATGCTGAAAAGCAAATTAATTGCTTGCCTCATCAGTCAAATAGACTGGATCTTGGAGGGGCATAGCCCATGACGGCAACCAAGCCAGAGCTTGTGGCCAAAATGAGAAGTGTGCCCTCAAGAGCATTGCAAATATCTCTCTACTGAGCAATCAGGCATCTTTCTTCCTTTTGGAAACTGTCAGCGAGACTTATGCTGGTACATTGCTTCCAGGGATCAGGCTTAACCACATGCTGTTATGAACAAAGCACAGATTGCTCAAAAGGGAAGAAAGGAGAGGAAGCAAAGGACACAAAGCATGAAGAACAGTAACACAGAAGAGAAGTGAAGCTTTGATAAAAGGAATGGGAAATAGGCAGGAGTGCTTACAGAACACAGATGAAATGGAGAATTCAGTGTCAGCTGGCAGTCATGTCATGAGTTTATTCTGAATGCTGTGGAGCTGGTGCTGTTCTGTTTTTCTCCACTAACTGCACATAAATGTGTAAAGGTGTAGTGCAATGTCTCTGGTGTGACTAGACTGCAGTGCAGAGCTCTGTCACCCCAAGAGCAGGCTAAGGAAAAGGTTGTATCGGTTGCCCATACCCTGGGGAGATGTGGCCAGGATGGTGTTCCTGCCCAGTCACTGGGGACAGGGACAGGGCCCCTCTCTGTCCTCTGCAGGGCACCACATGCCTGGATCATGCCCTGGGGATTCTGGCTTGGCAGCACTGCTTCCAGGAGCAGAGAGCAATTCTCTAGGGAGATCACATTCAGATTTTTATCTCTTTCTTTCCCTTTTCCCCCTCATCTTAACCTATTACAAATTAAATTACCTAAATGCCATTCTTTTAAGTGCAAGGGATTTGTGCAAACTTGTTTGTTCATCTTTTAGATCCTATATGGGATGATGTTGGGATATTGAGGATATTCCAGGAAAAAGGTTATTTCCTGTGATGGACATAGAAAATCAGGTGGATGAGATTTTCTGTTGAAGGACTTCTGATGCTCTGCATCTCATTGTATATCTCTGTGTGTGTGTGTGCGTATAAATAAATTGTACCTAAAGGAAAAATGTTTTAAAAAAATTATTTGGTTGTGTCAATCATTCCAGAGTTGAAGCCTTCTCCTAACATCCTGCAGCCAGGTATATGCAAGCTAAATATACATTCAGAGAATAAACTATATTCCTATATGTAGATGGAGCATTAACTCTAAAACTAGTTAACTGGCCAACAAGTTATGGCAATAGAGGATTTCACTGTCTCAAAATGGGGTTACATTGTTAAATCATTTCATACACGTCTACCTGCAGGCTTCATAAAATGGCATAAAGAAACTCCCTTTTGGTCGAACAGCATACATAGCTATCCTCCCTAGTAATGCACTTTTGCCCAGCCAATATTCCATTGTGTACAACTGAGCATTTTTGTTTTGCATGACCCATCTTAGCTGTTTGGGCCAAAGGAAGCTTTTGCCATTAGAACAGAGCAGAGGAAGAAGACTGACTTTGAATGTGGGCAGACCCGTGCTAAAAAAAATTATTTGACAGCTTTACTCTTTTGTAGCTCATGGAAACTGGAGACATCTTTAAGGCTTTTTTTTTTCTTTCAGTTGCAGTTAATGATAAATTATAATATTAACTACCTAACACTCAAAGAATATCCGGAATCTGTTACTTTAAACAGAGCAGGCAAAATGAAATCCCATGCAGAAAGAGACTAAAAACTAAGGAAATGTGAGGTCAAATGGCTTTCCTAAGGTCATGCAATTTCTAGTACTACTGGTAACACCCCCAATTCCTGTATCTTTTAAATGTCACGATAGTATCCTAGTCCCAGGGCCAATCCTACTTGCTGTTGCTGTCATGACTTACTGCTTGCTTGTAGAGTTTCATGGCAGGCAATTCTAGCATCTTCATTTTCTAGCCTTGTATTCAGTCCTGTCCTGTCCTAACTGATTCAGTCATCCCTTGAAATTACAGTTGTGAATGAAGCTGATAAATTAACCTTACAGTTACCACCTCCATTTTGATAATAAAACCAGGAAAATATTCCTTTGTTTGCAAAATTGAAGTAAATAGAAAATTCTACAGGTAGGAATAAATTAGACCATCAACTACTATTGTGAAAAAGATTTAAGTAGAATACAGCTGGACATTATGCTAGTTACAGATACAAGGCGTATGACATTTCATCAAAATTAAAGTGCTGCAAGGTCAGAGATAAGACTGATATTTCCTTTTTATGACCTACAATATTCTTAATTGGTCACTTACAGGACAGTATTTTGCTCAGGCTTCAGCTACTTTCTCTCTCTTTCTCTGAGATCCTGTAAGCACCATTTCTATTCCCATATCCATAATTAAAATGAATTATTTTCTGAGACAGTAAGTGGAACTAATACAGAGGCCTGTAGAAAGCCCATGCCACCAGAGCTGAACAAAAATATTTTAGCAGGAGGCCCTGTCTACAAAAGAAAAGTCTCCCCAGGAGTTCTTGCTTTATTCACAGCTTGAGTGACCTAAAAATAACATATTACTGCATAGAATCACAGCTATATTATTCCCCATGCAGTTTTACCAACATTTCAAACTAAATTAAAGAAACTATTCTATGTTTAGTTTTCTGAATTTGTTTTCCAGCTCATCTTTCCATCTTCTCTGACTTCTGCTTTACATCTACCCTCACTTTTTCTGTTTAATTAAGGACATACTGCTTTATTCCGCACATGCCTGTCTTGATAATGAATATCAGCATTTCCCCTACTGCCAAATCAGAATGACACTCTTCCATGCACACTCTCTCCTGTAGTTCTGTTTCCAGAAATGCACAAGATTTGTCTAGGATCCAGATAAGAGTTCAGTATTTTCCTCATCTCTAAGCAGTAACTGAAGAAAGTAGCTTGAAGCATATGAAGAGCATTTCAAAGGATCACTGGGGTTTATTATAGCATAGGTTAGGTTTTTCTGGCCAGATATATTTTTTTCTATTTTGATTTTTAGGATTGTTTCACTTACTGAAAAGAATGCAGCAAGATGACACTGTGCACCCCTTTGTTAAAGGTCAAAATTATTTTATGGTAAATTAATCTCATGTAGATTTTTGTGCTAGTCAATTCTTTCTGGTTTATTTACTGCTACAATGCTAATGGTAGGTAGAAAGAAGTATGTGGTTCTGAATTAATGTTCATGGGATTGTTTTTGACAATGTAGCCTCTTGTTTCCAATTTGCATTGTATAATGCTCATCAGTCAGTGTCAAGAACTGTATGTGTGGTGGCAGCATCTTCTGGAACATCAATTGACATATTTAGTTGCTGTATAGTGTATGAAGGCTAGCCATCCTCTGTTAGGGAATGGCAAGACTGCTTCATTAGGTTGCAATAACATCCTCACTGGTACTAAGGTGTTGACTATAAAGGCTTCTTATCCACATATGTAACTAATGAAAAATACATTTTTTTCGGAAGTCCAGAGTTAAGAAACAATGAGTAAGTGCCTCTAAAGTTTATGCAGTGCTCACAGCTTTTCTCTCAATGCTTTTTGTGCATGTGTGTTTACTTCCTCTAAAAAGAGTTTGTAAGAGGTTTAAAGAAGACCCCTGAAGAGGAAGGTTAGATACTTTTCCCTAAGATAGTAAAACCCTCATCAGTTTCTGTCAAAATGCAAACTCCACTTCTACAGAAGAAACAGAAACAGTTTTGGGCAAGATTGGTGGGGAAAGTATAGAACTTTTTCAGGTTCTGCATAGGAATCTCTGTCTGAACAAGTTGCCAAAAATAGGAAAATGCTTGAACTTGGAGGATATAGCGCAGCTATAGCTGTTTGTGTAGTATGGACTTTGTATACTATATCAAGTTGCCTTTCCTTCAAGTTACTTCCATTCCTATCTCCAGTGTTGCAAAGTGCTTTGTTTTTGATAGGAGGAGGAAACATGATGATATTCCCCCCCAAAAAACAGCTGCTTCTTGCACCAGAATGAGGCATCAATCAGCAGAAAAACCCACAGTGCAGTAGCTCATAATGTTGATGTTTAAATAATCATCACTAAGCATGTGCATTAATTCCTCATGGAGATAAACTAAATACATGGCCCCATTTCCTGCTAGCATTCCATATTCATCCCTTATTTGGTCTTATTTGTAATCTGAATTACTGCAGTTTAGGGGGAAGAGAGAGAGAGAATGAAGATAAGGCTGGACAATGGAACAGTAATTTCTTACAAAATGCCTGTATAGCATATATTAACTGTATCAAAACTCAGCTTATTGTAAGGCTGAAGCGTGACCTGTATGGCCAAGATGTCATTAAGTTTGATATTTCTAGCACTGCCTGGAGTTGGGATTAATTTGTGACTTGACATTCTGATTGCGTTAGTGTTGGTTAAATGAGAGGAAGAGCAGTTAAAAAAAAAGGAAGAGGGGGATTGCACGCAGTTATGGCACTTCAAAATGATCAGCTTTTTCTTCAGGTGCAGAAATTTGCTAGAACCAACTCATTGCAGTGGTATATGTGGAAATGAGGGAGATACTACATGACTTTTCAGAGGCAGACTTTCAGTCTTGTGAATTTTTTTCTACCACCCTCTCTCTAATTTACGTTACTCAGTTACTCTGTGTTATGACTCCAGAGGACAGAGCTGTAGTTTTTCCTCTTTGAAACAAGAATGCACAAGCACCTTCATCATACCCCTGTTGTTTATTTAACTTACTGCACTTACACTGTTTCCATTACTGGTTGTTTTCTGTGGCACAAATTTACTTCTAACCTCCGTTTCAGCAGTTTATAAGAGTTTCTGCATGCTACTAAAGAAACAGAGCTCACCTGTTCTAGCATCTTTCCCCATAATCACAGTTAGTTTCTATTAGTCTGCTTTTTTTCCTGAGCAGATTAGTAGTTTGCTCCACAGGTTGTCTTTAAACAGTTTTGCTTCATTTAAAAATGCATTAAAAACAACTACTATCAAAAGCAACCACATCACCTTATCCTTTCATAAACATCTCCATGTGAGCTGAATCATATTCCTTCATAATTCACTCCCAGGACACTCCATGCAGTTTCAGAATTCCCTCAACCTGAGTATTATGTTAGATGTGGGTCTTCATTTGTGGGCAGATGATACAAAGAATTTTTTTCTCTTCTCCAGTTCTCAAACATTTAAACGTCCATCCTAAACACATGCTTTTTGGACTGCTTTGCAAGAATAGAAATTTGATTTGAAGAAGGCTGGTGACTAGATAATCTGAATCCTTGAAAGTTGGTTTTCTTACACTACTCTCACTGTTGTTGTATTTTATGTAGGATGTCATAACCAGTCACAGAACCTGGAGGAGACAATCATGTAGAAACATCATGCAAACTTGAGAAACATAGGGATCTTATTTGTAGATACTAGTAAGAGTTGTTTCAGTAAAGTCATACAGTGGGTTATAAGACTGTATTAAATGTTGCCCACTTTAGTAAACTGTAATGCAATAAAATATTTCCCATAATTTGACACATGGTGTAGAGCGGAACATGCTATATGATACAGAAACAAATATTAGATCTCTGCTTTATAATATGCAGAAAGCAAATCTGGCATATATTAGAAATAATATACCAAATATAGAAAGAACAACAGGAATGTGGAACTTATTAAATTAGTTGTTTGCAATATGAGAAGATAACATATTACTAAAACCACCCCACACAATGCTGATTTCAAGACATAAAACTGGTGACCAGCAAGAAATTTAACAAGATGTCTTCGACATCACTCTGCTTTAGAAAAATATATGAGAACACAAATATTCTAGTTTTTCCTTCTCAATGGCAGAGCAATCCCAGAAACTTGTCAGATATCAAGCTCCCAATAGGCACAAAATGGCTGATGAAGAAAAAAGAAAGAATGTCCTTTTTAAGAACATAAGGAAAAGACTTAAAAATCAGCAAAATATATTAAACACCAACTGGAATTAAGCACGAGCAAGCTTTGAAGTTGAATCATAGCTGTGCTCAGTGAGAAGACAGAAGGATTCAGAGACTTTCCAGCAGACAGGTTTCCATTGAAAACTCATACATAGAATCATAGAATCATTATGGTTGAAAGACACCTCAAAGATCTTTAAGTCCAACCATATACCTGATGCCACCATTCTCGCTAAACCATGTCTCGCAGCGCCACATCTAAACGTTTTTTGAACACCTCCAGGGATGGTGACTCCACCACCTCTCTGAGGAGCCCGTTCCAATGCCTAACGACTCTTACAGTGAAGAAGTTCTTCCTAATATCCAACCTGAACCTTCCCTGGCACAACTTGAGACCGTTTCCTCTTGTCCTATTGCTTGTTACCAGGGAGAAGAGACCAACCCCTATCTCGCTACAACTTCCTTTCAGGTAGTTATAGAGGGTGATAAGGTCTCCCCTCAGCCTCCTTTTCTCCAGACTAGACAACCCCAGCTCCCTCAGCCGCTCCTCATAAGAATTTTTCTCCAGGCCCTTCACCAGCTTTGTCGCTCGTCTCTGGACACACTCCAGCAGCTCAATGTCCTTCTTGCAGTGAGAGGGCCAAAACTGAACAGGGTATTCGAGGTGCGGCCTCACCAGCACAG